>NC_134687.1:639650345-639780345 GCF_050947455.1 Rhinoderma darwinii | reverse complement strand
TCTGGACCGTATGGAGAAGAAAAGAGAAAAAAAAAACTACAAGCATCTGAGACGTCGTCAACTGTGAGTCACTGGATTTGTAGAGAATCTGTCACCTCTCTTGACATGTTTATTACAGGAAAGCCTTGTATTCCACATAAAGTCTTTGTGCAGTACAGCACTGATAGACAAATGGCTGTTACCATTCCCCTTGTCAGGAGGGTGTGTTCCTGCACAGTGTGATACTGTCAGTATGTAGGGACACAGCCCTGTGAAAGGGGAATTGTAACACCCATTTGTTAATGCTTGCGCATAAAGGTAGTGTTAGCAATAGTTATGGCGTGGCAGGGTGGCGGTGGAGAAGAGGGGCCCAAGTTTTGGTAACAGCCCAGGGCCTATGGTCTACTTAACCCCTTAATGACCAGCCTATTTTAGACGTTAATGACCAAGCTATTTTTTAAGTTTTTCCATCGTCGCATTCCAAGAGCTAAACGAGATTTGGTTTCACTTGCCGGAATCTCACAAAAAAAGATTCAGAAGTGTCAGGATTCTGAGTGAACATGACGTCCAGGCTGGATTTCATGTGTATTCATTATCAGGACACTAGTAATGTTAGGGCTTGTGTATGAGGCTGCACATAGCTATATCGCTAGTGCAGTGTAAATGAATGGAGAGGAGTGCATGATGCTGATTGGTCAGCGTCATGCACTCCTCTGTACAACGCCCACTTGGTCGAAAGTAAAAGTACGCCCACTTGGGCATTAAGAAAGCTCATTAGCATAAACTTAAATCGCTCCTAACTTTGTGAAAAAAGATCGTTTTTTTTAAATAAAAAGCATTACTGTCACCTACATTACAGCGCCCATCTCCTTATGTAGGAGATAGGGCACTTATAATGTGGTGACAGAGTCTCTTTAAAAGAAAGGTGTCATGAATATTTTTTTTTATTAATTTGTGTTTTTATTTGATAAAATATTATATTGACTTTATTTGTTTTTTCACACACAATATTTTTTTTTATTAACACATTCTTACTTTACTGGGGTCAGCCATGTTTTATTTCATCTGTGTATGTATCTCTTAATGACACATACACAGATGGAATACGGCAGCTACAGTGCGTAGGACATAATGAATGTCTCCCGTCCATTGTGTCCTTTGCCTCTGCTATCTCGCTCTGTGAGCAACCCAGCATAGAAGCTGGTTTGTAGGGGGAAAGCCGACGCCATTATGAAGACCGGCCGCACTGCAGGTGCGTGTGTCTGTCTCTCTCACAGCCACCTCTTGCGACACCCCCCCCCCCCGCACACCTGCTGTAACTGTGTGTGTGTGTAGCAGAGCTGCGCGCGTGTAGCAGAGCTGTGTGCGTGTAGTAGAGCTGCATGTGTGTTTAGCAGAGCTGTGTGTGCGTAGTGTGGGGAGCAGAGCTGTCCTATTTTGGTGCAGCGGAGTATGCACGGGTGCCGCTGATCCTTCATAGCTGCTTATCAGCTGTTTTGAGGAATCAGTGGTGAGCACTCCACCCCATACACACAAAAATCCCCCCAAACACGAAACTGCGCCACTCACAACTCCCCCCACCCCACTGTTCTTTTTTAGGCAACACGTTTTTTAAAAACGCTTGCGTAAAAGACTAACGGCTCGCTTTCCCATTGATGTAAATGGGAAGCTTAATCAAGCGTTTCGCGTGTTTTTTTACGCATTTTGTGTGCGCTTTTTGGTGCATAATTAGGACTCCCATTGACTACGTGCAAAGGAATTGACTCGATGCTTCTTTATTTACACAACAAGTTTTTTTAAAATGCGTGTGTAAAAAAAGCGTGTTGTATATACTAACAGCGCGCTTTACCAATTATGTAAATAGAAAGTGTAATCAAGCATTTTTTGATGCAGTTTTTGACACGTAAAATGCGCCAAAAAAAACACGTCAAATCCACACCGTGTGATCCTGCCAATTGAAGAGTCATTCACTTCACTTTCATCATCCTTAGGCCTCATTTACACGAGCGTATTATACGCGCGTGCGACGCGCGTGTTTTTCACGCGTGTCGTACGCACTTATATTAGTCTATGGGGCAGTTTAGACGATGCGTGAATTTTGCGCAGCGTGAGTGCGTTGCGTAAAACTCACGACATGTTCTATAATCATGCGTTTTTCACGCAACACGCACCCATTGAAGTCAATGGGTGCGTGAAAACAACACATGAAACACGGACGCTCATGCGTTGCATGCGCGAAAATCACGCAAGAGCTGTTATGTCCATGCCAAACAATCTATAAAGCTAGACAAAGCAAACCCAAACCAGGAAGTGCCTGCCTTTCCAGTGCGAGGGGGCAAGTCTAGCCAGTGCCTGGAGACTTCAGTCAAGAATTCTTGGAGCGTATCATCTATTCTACAGCCATGCCGCGCGGGATGGATGTGGAGCGCCTCATCCTGTTTGTCCAGGACCATCGTGCTATATGGGACACCAGATGTGAGGAGTACCACAATAGGACGGTAAAAGAGGACGCATGGGAGTTGGTGGCAAAAAACATGTTTGAGCAAGAGTGGGAGACTGCCAGAACCCGGGACCGCACTCGGTTGGGTGAGTACCACGCATTTTCTGTAAATGCCTGTCATGCCTATTGTAAACCTGGGGCCCTGTATGTGTATTCCACTCATTAGTACGAAAAACTTAGGTGGAGCAGGTGCTTCCCCGTGTCCCACGTCATTGCCACTGCAGGGCCCTTCATTTAGAAGTGAGAGGTTATAGTTCTGATGGCGTGTTATGTTTTTGTTATATCCTACAGTCCAAGATATCAAGACACGGTGGCGGAGCTGCCGTGATCAATTTAGGCGAGAGATGGGTGACAAGGGACGCAGCGGAGATGGGTCATCTCGCAAACGGCCCTACATATACACCAAGCAGCTCATGTTCTTGAAGGACATCATGGATATGCGCACGTAAGAGTTAATGCCGTTGCATGAGTCTAATGTGTGTGTGCCAATGTCCTGTTTGCCAACGTGTTGTTGTCGCCAATGTTAGATATTGGATTCATACGTTTTTTTCTCCTTGTAGAACCACCGACAATTTGGAGGACACAGCAGAGGAGACTGACATGGGGGAGTCTATGGGAGAACCTCCTGCTCCCAATGTCCTGCCGCTCAGCCCCGAGCCGACACCCCAGGAGCCCGCACCAGGGCAGTCTGCACGGCCGGTCGCCTCTCCAGCCCAGGAGCGCCCCGTGCGAGCCCGCAGTCGGCATGTTCGTGCACCACAGCCCTCCACAGCAGCCCAGGTCGATACTCGGGTACTCGACTATCTGAGGCGAGCGGCAGAAGAGGACGGGAATGATGCCTTCGGCCGCAGCATTGTCCCCCTCCTACGCCTGGTGCCCATGGACCGTATGGGCCGTCTGCAGGCGTCGATCGTCACTTTGATCAACACTTGCAGACCGCCCCACAATCCCCATATGTGTTTCATGGCGATAGAGCAATGGCGAAATGCATACATGCCGCCATCCACGCCCCAGGTGGCTGGCCAATTCCACCCTGTTCCCCAGATGGGCCGGCCGCATCCATACATGCGCCCTATGGCTCCCCACTTCGCAGGGCCCACATTCCACCCACCACATCAGCACCACTATGCTGGCGAGGAACAACCTACCCAGCTCCAGGACAAGCATAGTGGTGCTGAAATGCAGGCATATGCCTCCCCAGGACAACTATACCAACACCTCTGAGTGTGTTGGTGCCAATATATTTGGACGGCACTGTTGTGTGTGGTGCAGGCCTGGCCACGTTTGTTGTGGGATCATGTTTTTATTTTGTATTTCGTTACACCATGTTGGTGTCTACGTTTTTGTGCCCAAAATTTGGGTTTGGTCCTAATCCGAAAATAAAAATATTCATGGTTAATGGTTTGATTTCGTTTTATTAATCATTTATACCACACAACACAAGGTTTGCCACACATTTCCTTTGCCTACACTCTCAGACACTTCTGGCCTTTTGGACCAATGCATGCCCATGTGATATGAGGTTTTAGTTAATCTCTCGGGGTTTGACTTGGCTTGAAAGGGATTGCAAAGTTTAGGTCCTGCCATGGGCCCCGAAGCAAAATAAGTACACTTGCAATTGGACTTCCCTAACTGGAGTCCGCACAACAGGATATATGGGGAAAGTAAGTCGGCAACTGTGTAAATTCCTGCTCAAACCCCGAGAGATATAAGCTCGCAACCCGCGTCAAGGGTCCTCATGTTTTGCGAGTCCCTACCCCAACCCCAACCCCCAAAATAAACCCCCAAAAAAAATGGCCACATCTCACGTGGGTAGTGAAGCCTCAAAAGAACATTCACCCCTTCAAAGGTCATCAGCCCCCCACGGTGCTGGTCCAGATGGGCACTCAAAATATGCGGCAAAAGTATCACACACTCGAAGGCCGGAAGAGACAGATCGGCCTAGAGGATTCACTGGGACATTGTCAGTGGTGCCTGCATGTGTTAGGATATATTCTGCATCAAAGTTAGCATCATTAATGCGGCAGAAGTTATGCAGAACTACACCCGCTTGTATAACACGTGTGACATTCGGCATGGACAATTGCATTGTTGAGAGAAAGACACGCCACCTGTTTGACATAATGCCAAAGGCACATTCCACACATCGCCGAGCTCGGCCCAGGCGGAGATTGAACATGCGCCGACGGTCATCCAAGCCCCTTCTTGCAAAGGGACGCATGACTTGCCTTGTGTGGGCAAACCCCTCATCCGCCACGATAACATACGGGATTGGGGGCCCGCTGGAGCCCGGGAGGACGGAAGGTTCCGGCACCGCCAATCGCCTATTCACGAGTCGTTTTCCCATTCTTGATGAACGGAATATGCGTGCATCTGCGGAGCTGCCATACGAGCCAATGTCTACAATACTGAAACAATAATTCGTGTCCGCCAAGGCTAACAATACCATAGAAAAATACTGCTTGTAGTTAAAGTATTGGGAGCCACTGCGTGGGGGCTTTCTCACACGAATGTGTTTGCCGTCTAGGGCACCAATGCAATTTGGAAATTCTGTAGCTCGAAGAAATCCCTCTGAAATACTTAGCCACTGTTCTGTCGTGGGCTGAGACATGACCGTGCTCTTTAACCTCTGCCACAACACGACACAGGTGGATATGACAATGAACGAAATGGTGGTCACTCCCAAAAGAAATTCAAAATGCAACGAATGATAACTATTGCCTGTGGCCAGAAATCTAGAAAACAACGAGAAAGAAAAACAAAGGCAGAACACATGTTAGTGGGGGGCTGGTGAAGCAGACAGCGGCATGGACTAAGTTCTAGCAGTTTCACACATACCTCAAGGTCACAAGCAGCCGTTCCTCGGCCGAAATGCAGCGTCTCATGTTGGTATTCTGGTAGGTGAGACCAGAACGAGTTTGCGCAAGCAGAAGGTCAAATGTGGCCACAGACATGCGGCAGAAGGCACGAAATTTGTCTGGATGCCGGCGTAAGTCCTCATACAGGGTATGAAAATGGCCTTTTATAGTACGTTGGGCCACAAGTGGATGAACCCAAATGCGACTTCTTACAGGCGTTTGGTCCTGCAGCATGTGTCGGCGCTCGCCAAACCGACGTGAGATCATCCAGACAAGAAGCACACGCGCCAGCGCTGGCGAAGCCATAATAGTTGGGTGGCAAGGCAATTCCAACGTGAAGGGAAAAACACACACAGTGGTTTCTGCAGAGGCGGAAATAAGGTTCTAAACATGCTTCTACCAGCAAGCATGGGTTGGGCCAGCTGGCCTATTTGTAGACTGGCGTACCACTAATCCCCTGTGCGTTTTTTACGCGCGATGCAAACGCTAGTCGTGCGCGCGTTTAAAACGCAACAAGGCTGCGTATACGCAGTGCATACGCAATACAAACGCGCGCAAAACACTGCGTTTTTTGCGCGCGCAAAACGCACACGCTCGTGTAAATGAGGCCTTAGGCTGGGTTCACACGAGCACATTAACGTCCGTAATGGACGGACGTATTTCGGCCGGAAGTCCCAGACCGAACTCAGTGCAGGGAGCCGGGCTCCTAGCATCATAGTTATGTACGACGCTAGGAGTCCCTGCATCTCCGTGGAACTACTGTCCCGTACTGAAAACATGATTACAGTACGGGACAGTTGTCCTGCAGAGAGGCAGGGACTCCTAGCATCGTACATAACTACGGACGTTAATGTGCTCGTGTGAACCCAGCCTTAGGGTATGTGCACACGTAATGTATTCAGCCTATTTTCGGGCCGTAAACGTCCCGAAAAACGGCTAAAAAATCGGAAGCAGAACGCCTACAAACATCTGCCCATTGATTTCAATGGTGAATATGCGTTCTGTTCCGACAGGGCATTTTTTTACGCCTCATTTTAAAAAGACGGCACGTAAAAAGACTCCCACGAAAAAGAAGTGCATGTCACTTCTTGGGACGTTTTTGGAGCCGTTTTTCATTGACTCTATAGAAAAATAGCTCCAAAAAGTCCGTAAAAAACGACTTTGATTAAAAAACGACTGAAAATCAGGAGCTGTTTTCCCTTAAAAACAGGTCCGTATTTTCAGATGTTTTTTTAGTAAGTGTGTGAACATACCCTTAGCCTTTTGGTGTGTCCTATAGCTTCTACCAGCTACATTGTTAGGCTGGGTTCACACGACCTATTTTCAGGCGTAAACGAGGCGTATTATGCCTCGATTTACACCTGAAAATAGGGCTACAATACGTCGGCAAACATCTGCCCATTCATTTGAATGGGTTTGCTGACGTACTGTGCAGACGACCTGTAAATTGACTGCCTCGGCAAAGAAGTGCAGGACACTTCTTTGCAACGTAAAATGAGCCGTTCTTCATTGAACTCAATGAAGCACAGCTCAAGATTTACGAGCGTCACAGACGCCTCGCATAATAAGAGGAGGAGCATTTACGTGTGAAACGAGGCAGCTGTTTTCTCTTGAAAACAGTCTGTCTTTTCACACGTAAATGCCTGCTATCGTGTGCACATACCCTCAGGGTATGTGCACACGGTAGCAGGCTTTTACGTCTGAAAAGACAGACTGTTTTCAGGAGAAAACAGCTGCCTCATTTCAGACGTAAATGCTGCTCCTCGCATTTTGCAAGGCTTCTCTGACAGCCGTAAATTTTGAGCTGTGCTTCATTGACTTCAATGAAGAACGGCTCAAATGACGTCTGAAAGAAGTGCACTGCACTTCTTTTGACGAGGCTGTATTTTTACGTGTCGTCGTTTGACAGCTGTCAAACGACGACGCGTAAATGACAGGTTGTCTGCACAGTACGTCGGCAAACCCATTCAAATGAATGGGCAGATGTTTGCCGACGTATTGTAGCCCTATTTTCAGACATAAAACGAGGCATAATACGCCTCGTTTACGTCTGAAAATAGGTCGTGTGAACCCAGCCTTAAAAGCTCTCCCAAAATGGGAGCTGGACACTGCTTAGCAATTTGAAGACACCTTTTCCTGGCTTGTAGCCAAAAATAGGGAGGGGGTGAGATTGCCTCCCACATTTAAAGCAGCTGTGAGTCAGGGTGCTTTACCTTATTCACCTTGCTGTAATTCTGGGAAGTGCTCCCTCTGGTGGCCAACATAGGAAAACATGTCAAATTATTATTTAATTTTTAATACATCTCACCATGTGGAAGAAAAAAACTAAATATAGCAAAAAACGTAAAAAATATAATAGAAATAAGTAACTTACATTAAAAAAATGTTTCACTCACGACACATTCCCTTTAAAGTACTGAGGCATAGCTTCTGTCTTCTGAGGAAGAAGTTGAATCGTGAAGCTGGAGTAGAGGATTTGCAGATTAAACCCTTCTTTAGGTTTTCCTTAATGTTTTGAGACATAGCTTCTTTGTCAGGGACAGACAAAGGGTATACTCTGACCCGAGGAGAGGTAGAATTGGTTACCAAGTCAATGGTACAATCTATTTGCGTTGAAGCATTTGAAACACAATACCGCCAGAGGTGGGGAGAGCAGGAAGCAGTGGAAATAAGAGGCATATAATGTATGACATCATATTCCACAGGGAAGAAAGAGAAAAAACACACGGCGCCACCTTGTGCAAATCAGTGGGTAGAGGATGAGACGAGAGGGCATGTATCATGCTCACCTAGATAGGATGTTTGAAGGCATGTAAAACCACAGTGCTGCTGCCAGATCCGAGTCGGTATCCCGATGGGACCGCTTTGTTAGAGGGAAAAGGAGGAGAAAAGTTGGATCTTTCTGAGGGCGCTGCTGCGTGGTGGAATTGATAAGAATAAAGTCCAGGGTATAATAAACGAGAAGTTTTAATTCAATGAGTGGCTACGCGTTTCAACGCCGAACAAGCGTCTTCCTCAGGCCATGTGCATACTATGTTAACAGCATTTATATAACATGTGGGTTCAAATCGGCTTGAGTGGAAAGAACCGCCAAATCTGACGGGGTCAAGGTGCGATCGTGACGTCACACCCAGCTTTTCTTCTTTCACTCCTCGCGCGGAGTAGTAGAAACATAATTACAGTAATTACAAAGACACATACATTCCTTTGTTAATAAAATACATAAAATACATTCTTGCGGACAGCAAGGAGAAAGGAAGTACAATAGGAAAAAATTAAAGTTAAAATAAAGGTATCCAAATTTACGATCCAAAACTCTGGTATATAATTTTGTTAAGAAGGGATCGAATAATAGCGGATTAATGGTTTAGAGGGGGGTTAGTGCTAGTTGGTAATGGAAATGATGGTTTTAGCACGGGCTTGAATACACTGGGCGAACACTTGTGTTACTGAGTAACAGTGAAGGGTGCTAAGACGCTAATCCGTTGTCGGGGCAACCAAAGGGGATCATAGCCACGGAACACACCGAACGAGCAAAGCACGTAAAATACATAAAATACATTCTTGCGGACAGCAAGGAGAAATAAAGTGCAATAGGGAAATATTAAAAATTAAAATGAAGATATCCAAATTTACGATCCAAAACTCTGGTATATAATTCTGTTAAGAGGGGATCGAATGATAGCGGATTACTGGTTTGGAGGGGGGTTAGTGCTAGTAGGTAATGGAAATGATGGTTTTAGCACGGGCTTGAATACATTTGTGTTACTGAGTAACACTGGAGGGTGCTAGGACGCTAATCCGTTGTCGGGGCAACCAAAGGGGATCGGAGCCACGGAACACACAGAACGAGCAAAGGTAAGAAGATACAAGATTATACACTATTACTGCATCTATTACAATAAGAGTGTATTAGCCAATGGGGGAATGTACTTGGATACAGTGTAGGACTGATAACTACATTCCTTTATAAAAGGAATGTATTATTGAGGGAAGATGTGTGGTTGGGAGATATTGAGAGTTGCGCAGTGCTCATTTTTTAGTCACAATCTTTAGAAGCCTAATAGTACTTTGCACTTGCGTTGCTAGGTCACAGTGGGGGGCAGCGGGACCCGCCTCTGACGCCGGGACAGCCAAGGGGGACCGCGGCCACAGAATGAAAGCGACGGGCCGACGCCTCCGTGGGTAGGCAAGTGGAAAGTTGAACTCTATTTTATGCATTTATTTCAAATGGAGTAGGTTGACTACATTGCATTTATTTCGATTAGAATGTATTGACTGATGGGGGAAGGTCGAATGGTAAGGGACCCTGTAGAAAAAAGGAGTTTTTTTCTCGTAGTGGTCTAAAGTAATCAGTGTATCAAAGGGGTTCATATTGTGTACACACTGTCGAATGATTAGTTGGCTTATGGGGATTGCTCTAAACAATAATGTATCAACATTGGACCAATATACATTATTGTTTAGAGCAATCCCCATAAGCCAACTAATCATTCGACAGTGTGTACACAATATGAACCCCTTTGATACACTGATTACTTTAGACCACTACGAGAAAAAAACTCCTTTTTTCTACAGGGTCCCTTACCATTCGACCTTCCCCCATCAGTCAATACATTCTAATCGAAATAAATGCAATGTAGTCAACCTACTCCATTTGAAATAAATGCATAAAATAGTGTTCAACTTTCCACTTGCCTACCCACGGAGGCGTCGGCCCGTCGCTTTCGTTCTGTGGCCGCGGTCCCCCTTGGCAGTCGCGGCGTCAGAGGCGGGTCCCGCTGCCCCCCACTGTGACCTAGCAACGCAAGTGCAAAGTACTATTAGGCTTCTAAAGATTGTGACTAAAAAATGAGCACTGCGCAACTCTCAATATCTCCCAACCACACATCTTCCCTCAATAATACATTCCTTTTATAAAGGAATGTAGTTATCAGTCCTACACTGTATCCAAGTACATTCCCCCATTGGCTAATACACTCTTATTGTAATAGATGCAGTAATAGTGTATAATCTTGTATCTTCTTACCTTCGGCGTGCTTTGCTCGTTCTGTGTGTTCCGTGGCTCCGATCCCCTTTGGTTGCCCCGACAACGGATTAGCGTCCTAGCACCCTCCAGTGTTACTCAGTAACACAAATGTATTCAAGCCCGTGCTAAAACCATCATTTCCATTACCTACTAGCACTAACCCCCCTCCAAACCAGTAATCCGCTATCATTCGATCCCCTCTTAACAGAATTATATACCAGAGTTTTGGATCGTAAATTTGGATATCTTCATTTTAATTTTTAATATTTCCCTATTGCACTTTCTTTCTCCTTGCTGTCCGCAAGAATGTATTTTATGTATTTTACGTGCTTTGCTCGTTCGGTGTGTTCCGTGGCTCCGATCCCCTTTGGTTGCCCCGACAACGGATTAGCGTCTTAGCACCCTTCACTGTTACTCAGTAACACAAGTGTTCGCCCAGTGTATTCAAGCCCGTGCTAAAACCATCATTTCCATTACCAACTAGCACTAACCCCCCTCTAAACCATTAATCCGCTATTATTCGATCCCTTCTTAACAAAATTATATACCAGAGTTTTGGATCGTAAATTTGGATACCTTTATTTTAACTTTCATTTTTTCCTATTGTACTTCCTTTCTCCTTGCTGTCCGCAAGAATGTATTTTATGTATTTTATTAACAAAGGAATGTATGTGTCTTTGTAATTACTGTAATTATGTTTCTACTACTCCGCGCGAGGAGTGAAAGAAGAAAAGCTGGGTGTGACGTCACGATCGCACCTTGACCCCGTCAGATTTGGCGGTTCTTTCCACTCAAGCCGATTTGAACCCACATGTTATATAAATGCTGTTAACATAGTATGCACATGGCCTGAGGAAGACGCTTGTTCGGCGTTGAAACGCGTAGCCACTCATTGAATTAAAACTTCTCGTTTATAATACCCTGGACTTTATTCTTATCAATTCCACCACGCAGCAGCGCCCTCAGAAAGATCCAACTTTTCTCCTCCTTTTCCATCATATTTCACAGGGAGGGAGTTTTTTTTAAATAAAAAGTAAGATACAAAGTAATCTGATTTTATTTGGCACAACTTTAAAGCATAGACATATCCAGCAAGACAGCAGTACGATAGTGGATGAAGAAGTACATTTTTGTCAGCAGTACGATAGTGGAGGAAGAAGTTGAATCATGGAGCTGGATTAGAAGATTTGCACATAAAACCCTTCTCTAGGTTTATAAAGCGCATCCAAATCAAAATGCCTCCATTATTTACTTCAGGTAACTACATTTTGTTCCCAGTGTCCCAATCACGCCTCTTTTTTGTAAGACGTATATATCCTACAAAAAATAATAAATTATGATGTAACACAAATTCTAATAGGTGAATCAAGAGTTTAATCAGATCAGGTTCCAGGTTAGTTCTGTTCAAATAGAATAGAGTTGCTTCAATTCCTTGCTTAACCCCTTAAAGGACCAGTGTCACGGAAAAAACATTTTTTAGATCAATTTGATTTTAGTGTTTTATTAAACATTTTTTTATTTATTTGTGTGTTTGTATTTTACTTTTTTTTATTTTTTCACTTTTTCTTCCCTATGGGGGCTGACATTTTTTTTCCATCTCTTAATGTGTCGACACGGAATACGGCACATACTGTCCCATAGTGAATGCGAACGGGGCCCGTTCCATCCACTATGCTGTACGCCGTCTGTGTGGGAACGGCGCATGCGCCGCTCCCACACAGTCCAAGTTGAACCGGAAGTCGCGGACGGACAGTAAGATTACTACTTCCGGTCGCGGCTTCCGGACTTGTGCACTTGGAGCGGAGGTAGCAGACGGAGCGGACGGACCAGAGGGAGCGGCGGCGGCAGGAGCAGATAAGTTATTTCTATGTATGTTCGTGTTTTAGTGTGTGTTTACTACTGTATGTTAACCTACTACACTGTGTGTTAGCTCAAAAAATGGCGACACACAGTGTAGGAGGTTTGACCGTTCAATCCCCTCGTTTCTCTCGGCACTAGCCAGGATAAAGGAGGGGGGATTCTGAGAGCTCACTAGAGCGAGTGAGTTTTCTCAAATTTTGCAGCATAAAGCAATGTGGTTGCTTTACCACATGCAATGCTGCAATTTTGGGAATTGCTCCATCTAGTGACCAGCGCTGGGAAATATTATAAATTAGAATATAATTTATAATATTTCCTGACTCATGAAAAAAATTAAAAAAATTAGAACAATGTTTAATCACCTATACACTAATTGTTTAACTAAAAAAAAATGCATTTTTTTCTAGCGACGCTTTCCCTTTAAGGACACAGCCTGTTTTGGCCTTCAGGACACAGCCAATTTTTTCAAATCTGACATGTTTCACTTTATGTGGTAATAACTTCGGAATGCTTTTACCTATCCAAGCGATTCTGAGATTGTTTTCTCGTGACACATTGGACTTTATGTTACTGGCAAAATTTGCTCGATACATTAAGTATTTAATTGTGAAAAACACCTAAATTTAGCGAAAAATTGCACAAATTACCATTTTTCTAAATTTATATGTATCTGCTTGTAAGACAGATAGTAATGCCACACAAAATTGGTGCTAATTAACATCACCCATATGTCTACTTTAGATTGGCATTGTTTTTAGAACATCCTTTTATTTTTCTATGACATCACAAGGATTAGAACTTTAGCAGCAATTTCTCACATTTTCAAGAAAATGTCAAAAGGCTATTTTTACAGGGACCAGTTCAGTTGTGAAGTGGATTTTAGGGCCTTATATATTAGAAACCCTCGATAAGTCACCCCATTTTGAAAACTTCACCCCTCAAAGTATTCAAAACAGCATTTAGAAAGTTTCTTAACCCTTTAGATGTTTCACAGGAATTAAGGCAAAGTAGATGTAGATGTAGATTTTTTTTGCAGAATTTCATTTTCATCTATTTTTTTTGTAACACAGAAAGTTTTACCAGAGAAACGCAACTCAATATCTATTGCCCAGATTCTGCAGTTTTTAGAACTACCCCACATGTGGCCCTAGTGCACTTATTGACTGAAGCACAGGCCTCAGAAACAAAGGAACACCTAGAGGATTTTGGAGCCTCCTTTTTATTAGAAAATATTTTAGGCACCATGTCGGGTCTGAAAGGCTTGCGGCGCCAAAACAGTGGAAATCCCCCAAAAGTGACCCCATTTTGGAAACTATATCCCTTGAGGAAATTATCTAGGGGTATAGTGAGCATTTTGACCTCACAGGTTTTTTGCATAAATTATTGGAAGTAGGCCGTGAAAATGAAAATCTACATTCTTTCAAAGAAAATGTAGGTTTAGCTAATTTTTTCTAATTTCCACAAGGACTAAAAGGAGAAAATGCACCACTACTTTTGTAAAGCAATTTCTCCCGAGTAAAACAATACCCCACATGTGGTCATAAAAGGCTGTTTGTACACACGGCAGGGCTTAGAAGGGAAAGAGCACCATTTGGCTTTTGGAGCTGAAATTTAGCAGGAATGGTTTGCGGAGACCATGTCGCATTTGCAAAGCCCCTAAGGGACCAAAACAGTGAATTCACCAAAAAAGTGACTCCATTTAGGAAACTACACCCCTTGAAGAATCCATCTAGGGGTGTAGTGAGCATTTTGAACCCACAGGGGTTTCATAGATTTTATTAGAATTGGGAAGTGAAGATAAAAAAAATCCTTTTTTTCCAATAAGACGTAGCTTTAGCTCAAAATTTTTCATTTTCTCAACAAATAAAGGAATAAAAGAACCCCAACATTTGTAAAGCAACTTCTCTGGAGTATTCTCTGTTTGGGCACACGGCAAGGATCAGAAGAGAAGGAGCGCCATTTGTCTTTTGGAGCATAGATTTTGCTGGATTGGTTTATTGACACCATGTCACTTGCAAAGCTCTTAAGGTACCAGTACAGTTGACATTTTGACCCCACAGATGTTTCATTGATTTTATTAGAATTGGGCAGTGAAAATAAAAAAATCCTTCAATAAGACGTAGTTTTAGCTGAAAATGTTTCATTTTCTCAACAAATAAATGAAAAAAAGCACCCCAACACTTGTAAAGCAACTTCTCCTGCGTACGGCAATACCACATATGTGGTCAGAAACTGCAGTTTCGGCACAGAGTAGGGCTCAGAAGGGAAGGAGCGCCATTTGGCTTTTGGAGTACAGATTTTGCTGGATTAGTTTCTGGGCGCTATGTCGCATTTGCAAAGTCCCTGTGGGACCAAAACAGTGGATCCCCCCCAGAAGTGACCCCATTTTGGAAACTACACCCCTCAAGGTATTCACCTAGGGGTGTACTGTGCATATTAACCCCACAGGTGATTGGCAGAAATTGGTGTGCACTCGATGTTGCAGAGTGAAAATGGGATTTTTTTCATAGATATGCCAATATGTGGCGCCCAGCTTGTGCCACTGGAGACACACACCCCAAAAATTGTTAAAAGGGTTCTCCCGGGTATGCCGATGCCATATATGTGGAAGTAAACTTCTGTTTGGGCACACTGTAGGGTTCAGAAGGGAGGTAGCGCCATTTGGCTTTTGGAGCGTGGATTTTGCTTGTAGTAGTTTTGTTTGGAGTCTTACTGGTGTTTCCGTTTATAATGTGGGGGTACATGTAAGCCGGGCGGAGTATATAAGGGGCATAGTCAGATGGTATAATAATGGGGTAAAAAAAAACAATAAAATAATCCATAGATGTGTGCTACGCTGTGACACAATCCTTTCTGCACAGGCCGTTGTCGCACTAATAAATGGTCTTTACTTATTCCCCTTTTGGTCTACACTCGGGATCTTTGCAGTTTCAGAAATTTTGCTGGGAAGTGTTGTCCTGGTATAATACGGGCACCCTTCCAGCAGATATGTTTGAGCCCTCCCCTTCCTGGTTCCCTAATTTTAGGAGCCTTGATAATTCGCCACTTGAAACAGAAGAAACGTTCCCCTCGGGCCGGCACAACTGCATATTTTTATTTCCTGGCTTATTGGAGCCTTAACTAATTTTATTTTTTCATAGACGTAGTGGTATGATGGCTGTTTTTTTTGCGGGACGAGTTGGAGTTTTTATTGGTACCATTTGGGGTACATGTGACTTTTTGATCACTTGTTATCCTTTTTTTTTGGGTGGCAACGTGACCAAAAAACAGCAATTGTGGCATATTTTTAAAATTCTTTTTATACAGCGTTCACCATGCGTTATAAATTACATGTTACCTTTATTCTGCGGGTCAGTCCGATTCTGGCGATACCTAATTTATAGCACTTTTTATGTTTTACAACTTTTTGCACAATAAAACAACTTTTGTAAAGAGAATGGATTTTTTTCTGCCAAGTTGTGAGAGCCACAACGGTTTTAATTTTTTCGTCGACGGAGCTGTATGAGGGCTTGTTTTTAGCGAGACGAGTTATAGGTTTTATAGACACCATTTTTGGGTACATGCGACTTTTTGATCACTTTTTATTTCAATTTTTGGAAGACAAAGTGACCAAAAAATAGCAATTATGTCAGTATTTTTTAGTTTTTTTTACGGCGTTCACAGTGCGGAATAAATAACATAATATTTTTATAGTTAAGGTCGTTACAGTCGCAGTGATACCAAATATGTATGGCTTTATTATTTTCTTCAATAATAAATGACTTGATAAGGGAAAAAGGGCGATTGTGTTTTGTGTTATTATTTGAAACTTTTATTGTATTTTTTACAACTTTTATTTTTACTTTTTTTACACTTTTTTTTACACTTTTATTCAGTCCCACTAGGGGACTTGAATGTCCAACTGTTTCTTTGATGTTCTAATACATTGCACTACCTATTTAGTGCAATGTATTGGAACTGTCAGTTGTTCACTGACAGCAAGCCGATCAGGCTCCGCCTCTGAGCTGGGCCTAATCAGCTTACGTAATGGCAGACAGGAGTCAATTGTTAGGGCTCCTGTTGCCATAGTAACAGTCGCCAGCCTTGCCATCGCATGGCAAGGCTGCCGATTTGCTACAAACCTCTAGGATGCAGCGATCACAATGGATCGCTGCATCGAAGGGGTTAATGCCAGGAATCGGAGCTAGCTCCGGTTCCTGGCGATAGATCGGGGTATCCGCTGTAACATACAGCGGACACCCACTGCTGATGACGCCGGCTCAGCTTCTGAGCCGGAAGCTGAGCCGGTGCCATCTTGCCGATGGTACCGGAAGCCTCCTGGGCCCCGCCGACGACGGGACATGGGAGGATTCCCTTACTGGCAGACCGGGAGGTAAGCATTAGCCCTCCGATCGCTTTTGCAGCCACCGGCAACCCAGCGATCACGTTGCTGGGGTGCCGGTGGCTATAAACTCCTCACATTCTGCGATCTCTATTGAACGCATCATTTGAGGGGTTAATCATTCGGATCGGAGGCTAGCTCCGGTCCTGGCCAATACCCCAGGGTGCCAGCTGTAACATACAGCTGTCACCCGGCGGTGATGTCGCTGGCTCAGCTCCTGGGCCAGCTCCATCTGTTTCACGTACAGTTACGTGGAGTTGCGGGAAAAGACAATCTCCCATGACGGGAAGGGGTTAAGTTTAATTATGGTGTAAAATGACTCTACGTCACATGTCACAAAATAATCGTCTTGTCCCAAGAACAACCCCTCCAATCTATTGAGGACTTCCGTTGAATCCCGATTATATGATGGAAGTTTTTGGGGAGCAGATATTACTGGTTTTTCTACAATCAGACCTTCCAGTGTGGATTTGGAAAATGATGTTTAGTTCAAACGCGCTCAACAAAATCCTATCAAGCTTCATTTTGTAGTTTATCAGGGGACAACTATCATGTTTCTGATAGCATGATTTGTCATTAAGTTGCCGACATGCTTCCTTCTCATATTTATCAATGGGCCATACCACCACGTTGCCACCCTTGTCGGCTGGTTTGATAACCACCGTTCTTAGATTTTTTAATTCCTGCAAGGCTTCTCTTTGTACCTTGTGCACATTGTCATGGGTGCGATGTGGAGACAACTTCCTCAACTCACTTGTAACACGTTTACCAAAACCATCCACTGAAGGACACATGGACAAGGGGGGAAATGAGGTGGAACGACCCCTTATATCGGGAGGAAACTTGGGTTCCAATTCTAATTGGTTCCTATTCCCTAAGTAGATCTTCCAGGATTCTAAGAGTCTGTTGATCATCCCTATCTAGGAATAAACTGGTATCATTTCTGGAAAAAAAAAATTAAAAGCAACTTCCGTGCAAACAAAAAAATATCCTTCCTTGCCTCAAAACAATTAAAATTATATACTAGGGAGAAGGTGAGACCCATACGAAGTACTTCAGTCTGAGCTTAAGACAGAATCACATTAGAAAGGTTAATTACCTTTAGTTGGTCCTTGGTTTCTTGTTCCTGAGATTCATTCCTTCATCTGGAGATCTGGTTTTTCTCCATATTTTGGTCCTGGAACGTGCCCCCAAATGGGGCGTTTGCCTAAAAAAAATGTCCACCGGAGGATCTATCATTAGAAGATGAAGATGTATAGCCTGAGCTTGGTCTTGATCGTGCCCTATTAGGATGCAACTGATTCCATTTGAATACACTATTATTCTGATAATCTGACAGATCACGTTGGAATTTTTTTGTTTTAACTTGTTGGACATCTTGTTCCCAATTCTGAAAACTCAATCAGACAAAGGGTATACCATGCCCCGAGGAGGAGTAGAATTGGTTACCAGGTCAATGGTACTATCTATTTGCGTCCCAGCATTTGAAACGCAATCCCACCAGAGATAGGAAAAGATGGGGAAAGCATGAAGCAGTGGAAATAAGAGGCATATAATGTGTGACATCATATTCTATAGGGAGGTGGAGGGGAGATAACAAGTGTTCTTTGTACAATATATGACACTAGTTAGAGATAAACACCGTAAACGTGGTCATGTAACTGCAATGAGAAAAAGACAGGTCTGATCTAAGTTTTCTGAAAAGGAGGACAGATATTGTTCTATTCCTGGGGAAACCGAACCATGATTCATTTTAGTTATTTTACAGTTTTAATAGGTTTATGAAACAGAAAAGGCTCAAAGTGAAACTAAAGGAGTTTATGATTTTTGGGAAGGTTTTATTTTCCTCTCTCTTTATAAAATGCTTTGCAGAGACCCAATCCGATTTCAAGCCCAACGCCTTAACATCTCAGTCATTACAGCTTATACTTTGTTCCCTTACTCTGAAATCATCTGGGAACTGTAGTTCAGGGGCAAGGCCTCAAATATTGGATCAGGCTTTGATTGGTGAAGGAGACCCTATGAATGTCAATTCGTTTTTTATCAGAAGTATCTCAGACACAAAGTAATCTGACCTTATTTAGCACAGCTTTAAAGCTTAGACATATCCAGTAAGACAGCAGTCTGATAGTGGAGGAAGAAGTAAGTTTTTGTCAGCTGTACGATAGTAGAGGAAGAAGTTGAATCTTGGAGCTGGAGTAGAGGATTTGCAGATGAAAACCCTTCTTTAGGTTTTCCTTAATGTTTTGTGACAGCTTCTTTGTCAGGGACAGACAAAGAGTATACCCTAACCCGAGGAGGAGTAGAATTGGTTACCAGGTCAATGGCACGATCTATTTGCATACCAACATTTGAAACACAATCCCGCCAGAGATAGGAAGAGGTGGGGAGAGCAAGAAGTAGTTGAAATAAGAGGCATATAATGTATAATATCATATTCTACAGGAAGGTGGAGGGGGGATAAACAAGAGTTCTGTGTACAAAACATCACACTAGTTAGAGATAAACACCAGAAACATGGTCATTTGACTGCATATGAGACTGACATACAGAGGAATTTCAGCTACAGACTGTATATTGGTAAGTGACTGCACTTACTGCAGTAAAACCATCTGTACATAATTTTTGAAAACCGAAAAGGCCTTTATCCACTTGTCCAACACAGATTTTGCTACTTTTTTTCTGACGTCTTTTGGGAAAATCAGTTCAGGGTCAAGGTTTAAAATGTTGGATCTGGCTTCTGATTAGTGACAGAGCTGTGGTGGTAGGGCTATTTGAGCAGCAAATTTCTTTACAGAAAGAAACAAGTCTGATCTAAGTTTTCTGAGAAAGAACGGAAAATTTTATTGTCCTGGGAAAACTGCAGCATGTTTCACTTTAGTTATTTGACAGTTTTAATAGGCTTATGAGACCGGAAAGGCTCAAAGTAAAACTAAAGGGGTTCATGATTTTTTAAAAGGTTTTGTCTCTCTCTTTATAAAATGATTTGCTGTGAACAGGACTTGAACCTGTGATAGGGAGACCCTATCGGACGTCAAGTCCAACACCTTAGCCACTTGGTCATCACAGCATATACTGGGTGCCACTTCTCTGAAATCGCCTGGGCTCTTTAGATCAGAGGCAAGGCCTCAAATATTGGATCAGGCTTTTGATTAATGAAGGAGACCCTATAAATGTCAATTAATTTTTTTTATAAGAAGCAAGTCAGATACAAAGTAATCTGATTTTATTTGGCACAGCTTTAAAGCATAGACATATCCAGTAAGACAGCAGTACGATAGTGGAGGAAGTACGTTTTTGTCAGCAGTACGATAGTTGAGGAACAAGTTGAATCATGGAGCTGGAGAAGAGGATTTGCAGATGAAACAATTCTCTACATTGTCCTTAAAGGAACAGTGTCATCACAAATAATTTTTTTATATGTTAAAGATGTTAGTGCCTTAATATAAACGTTCATTTTCATTTGTGTGTTTGTGTTTTACTGTTTCTTATTTTTACACTTTTTCTTCCCTATGGGGGCTGCCATTTTTTGTTCCATTTCTGTGTGTGTCGATTAACGACACACACAGACATGGAATACGGCAGCCACAGTCCCATAGGGACTGTGAACGGCTCCCGTCCCATTGACTGCCGTGTACGGCGTCTGTGTGGGAACTGCGCATGCGCCGCTCCCACACAGTCCTATTCGAAATTGGCGCCGTCCGGCGCCATTTTCCTGTGGACCGGAAGTCGCGGCCGGACAGTAATATTACTACTTCCGGTCGCGGCTTCCGGACTTGTGCACATGGAACAGCGGCAGCAAAGGGAGCGGACGGGCCGGAGGGAGCCGCGGCGGCAGGAGCAGGTAAGAGATTTCAATGTATGTTAGTGTTTGTGTGTGTTTACTACTGTATGTAAACCTACTACACTGTGGGTTACCTCAAAAAATGGCGACACACAGTGTAGGAGGTTAAACCTTTCAAACCCCTCGTTTATCCCGGCACTAGCCAGGATAAAGGAGGGGGGGATGCTGAGAGCTCACTAGAGCGAGGGCTTTTAACCCAACGTTGCAATGCTGCAATTTTGGGAACAGCTCCATCTAGTGACCAAAAATGGGTAGTATTATAAATTAGAAATAATTTATAATATTTCCTGGACTCGTGCAAAAAAATAAAAAAAATTTGAACAATGTTTAATCACCCACACACTAAATGTTTAATTTTTTTTTAAAAAACATGTTTTTCTGGCAACACATTCCCTTTAATGTATTGAGACCAGGGGCGGGCTGGGCTTGGCTAGGGGGGGGGGCATGTGCTACTCGGGCCGCTCCCACAGTAGACGACTAGGACAGCAACAACCCGCAGCTGAAAAATTTATAAAAAAAACCTTGGGCAGTGGGAGCTGTTGTAAGCAGTACACTGTTCTCCGGCAGAGTGTGTGATCTCCGGGCGGTGACATCATATTATGCAGGAGATCACACACTCTTGCATTGAACAAATCCCACTCCAGTCCCTAAACATGTGATGGAAGATGGAGCCTGCCTTTGGCTACAGTACATGGCCCAATCTAGTACTTAGCAGGCAGAGGAGATGAAGGAACAAATGGCTGGGGAGGAGCAGAACCACACAGCTCTTCCCCTGCCTGCAACCTGCATGAGGCCGCTGACAGGATGGAGATTCCTCCATGGAGCTGAGGACAGAATAGCTGTGCAAGTAGGGGAGCTGTAATGTGTGGGGGGAGGGGATGCATTATAAATCGTTTTTGTGAGGGAGGGGGAATGTGACTGTAAATGGTATGTGTGGGGTAGGGGATGCTTTATAAGTGGTTTTTATGGGGGAGGGGGAATTTGACTTGTGCTTTGTGTGCTTTGTGTGTGTAAGGACTTCTTTAGCATCTATTCACAGATTGCGGACATGTTGTGTTTGTCTTGGAGCGATATCCACAAAACCGTAGCCAATGACATAATTGTAACGTGATTTGCGAAACCCGCTTAAAAAAAAATATGATTTGGCCGCTATGTATAACGTGATTCTTGTAGTTCATTTGCTTAACCCCTTCGCGCACCACAACATAAAAGCACGTCCTGGTGCGGGGGGGGGTGGTGGTGTATGAAGTGGCCTGACGGGCTGATGGTGCTCGATACGCTGCGGTTGTCAGCAGTGTATTACAGTTGACACCCGGGCCTAACGGCCAGGAACAGAGATCTCGCTGTACGAGTATATATATATGTTTGTAAGCATGTGTATGGTTCATTCATATAGTTTCATATTTATTTATTTCATTTTTCACTTATTCCATTATGAGCATAATTGTGTTTTGTATACTTTTCACTAAATATTTATGTATATATATTGTATATGCATTTGTGGTCCATTTAATTATTTATTGATTTATTAATTTGTTTATTTATTCATTTTTTGTTTATTTAGCTAACTAATCAAATGACTGAGAACCATTTATTTATTTATTCATTTATTTATTATTTTTTTATTTTTTTATTATTATTATTTATTTTATATATATTTATATATTTTTTTATTATTCTTTTTATTTTTATTTATTTATGTAACTTGTTCTAATATATATTTTTCATATAATTAATTCATTTGTATTTGTGTGTTTATATTTTTTTATTTATTATTAAATATGTACACATGTATTTCTATTTTGTGTAAAACTGTAAAATAGGGAAAGTTTAGGGACAGTTTCACATGATATATAATGGTCTTTAATGTGATCACATGTAATTTAATTTGCCACTATGAAACATAACAATATATTCTCGTATATTATGACAGCCCTGATACTTTCTGTTGTCGTTTGATGGATCATGTGATTTTGACATCTGATCGTGTCAGGTGACTTCCGAGCTCTGACGCGCACGATGAATTACGCTACATGAAGGCAGGCTGCGTCCTGTCTTGAGCTTGACTCGCGCATGCGCAGTCCTCTGACTCACTTCCTGAATCCTTGTAGTGCATCGTATCTGTGACGCGACAGGCGCTCTGAATGTGTGTACACCGGCCGCTGACCTTTGGTCAGCTGTTGATAATGAGGGTGTTTACACTCTATGTATCTGATTGGTGCCCTGGCTGCATAAAGTCCTCTTTCCGGCTCTCTGGCACCACCCCCGGACGAAGGCTCCTCCGCCGAAACGCGCGTCGGGTGTGACGCCAGACAGCTGGATAGCACACCATGGGTAAGGTCTCAAACATTCATTTATTTACATGCCCTCTTCCACACTGAGGTGTGGATTGGTTAGGCATTCCTTCACTCCTCATGTTTACAACTATGCACTATGTTTAAAGACCCTATATATTTATTCAGATTGGACTATCTAGTCCCCTCTGGTGCTATCCTATAGAGTATTTTACTCTTATATTAACACATTGCTGTTTATATTTTCTGTCTGGTTTCCAACTGTTGCCACACTGTGGTAGTCATCCTTGATTTTAACATGTGATTTGTTTTTCATGTTTTATGTTCTGTATCAATAAAAGTTATTTTTTATTAAATAAAGCTGTGTATTGACTCCATTCTTTTAGGTTGTTGTTTTGTTAGGTCACTCAGTGTGTTTGGTGCAACTTTCAAATTAGTTTTTATTAAAAATAATTTTTACTTTTTGAGTTAAAACTGCTTTATATCCTGTATACAGAGCAGCTGTATCTTCCCTAAGACCTGAATCTGTCAGTCCAGCGGTACTGACGGGTTCAGTGTCAATGGGTCCTGTGTATCTCTGACACGCAGGATCCACCTGTTACTGATCTAAGTTATGAGCTGACAGAGACATGCAGGATCCGCTTTCACTGAACCCGTCAGTCCTGCGGATCTGTAGGGAACAGGATTCAGCGAACTATGTAGCTGCTCTATATACAGGATACAAAGCAACTGTATCTCAAAAAGTAAAAATATTTTTTTAATAAATACTAATTAAAGTAATTTAAAGTTGTACCAATCACACCGACTGATCTGTTCATTAAAAAAAAAACACTTTCAAAGGTCTGCATAGCCTTTAACAGAAGCTGCTTGAGCCCCTAATGATCGCTGGTTCAAATTCCCTAGAGGGACTAGTAAAATATGTTTAAAAAGTTGAATAAAGTTTTAAGTAGTGAAAAAAAGTAAAAAAAAAAAAAATTCCCATTTTTCCTCTAAAGTAATGTAAAAAAAATAAAATAATCAAAATTGGTATGATGTGTAAATAAAAGTCTGAACTATTACAATATAACATTATTTAACTTGCACCTTGTTTTACCATTATTTAACTCGCACGGTGTGAATAAACCCTAACCTTCACACGCAGATTTTTTTTAATGCTGTTTAAAACGGCATGAAATTAATGCATTTTAACCCCTTCCCGACATCCGCCGTGTATATATACGGCGCACGGTGTGTGGGGGAATATGGAGCGGGCTCACGGGCTGAGCCCGCTCCATAGAGCGAGTGTGTCGGCTGTGTGTTACAGCCGACACTTCCGGGTAACGAGCGGGATCCCGTTCAAGTGCGATCCCGCTTGTTTAACCCGTTAAATGCCGCGTTCAATAGCGATCGCGGCATTTATATGACTAAAAACAGGGGGGCGACCCCCTGTAACGTCCCAATAGCCCCCTTGCGGCGAGATCATGGGGTGCTGTTGGTTGGCATGACAGCCTGGGGGCCTGACAAAGTCCCCCAGGTCCGCCATCTTTGTACCCCTATATCATAATCACGATATACTGCAATACATTAGTATGTGTTGATCATTGTGTCATTCTTATGTAATAACCTAGGTGATATATTGCATTACAAATTTCTTTCTAGATTCCAGGATATATACAATTCTTGTTTAAATACATGCAATTGGCTATTATTAAAATCCTGCTGACTAATTAGTTTCTATAGGTGGAGTTCACTCTGTTTCTTACTGTCAGGATTGGCTTATGTTGATTTTAAAACACATGGTTTGAACTTGTTACATTATGCCATGAGTAACAACACTTAGTTCGAAACACGTTAGCGGTAACACACCTGCCTGCGTCCTTCTGGACTTTTATTGATATGTCCGAATAAAGCATTATTTTTTTATACATTCTCAAATGTTGGATGTGCTGAGAATTTTTCCACTTTTGCATATTGGTCTTCTTACCTGCCTGCAAGCCCCCTTCTCCGACTCTACTCCAATGAGGAATCACAAAATTTAGAAGCAACACTGGGCGAGCACACCTGTGGCTTACGCTGATTTTTCTTCCCCTCTCTTGTTGACATCCTGATCTACTCACCCTATTTGACGGCGCATCGGAAGCATGTTCGTCAAGTTCTGTTGTGGTTAAGGGGGAATCCCCTACTCCGCGTTCCAAATTATTATGCAAATGTTACTTCTCGCTGATTTTCTTAAATAGTCAATGCAAATGACAGTCAGTATAATCTTCAAGCCATCAACCGTTGGAGTATAATGCAAATTTTATTGAACAAATCTCCTAATGATAACAGATTTTTTTTTAGAAGTAAAAAACTCAAAATGCACTGTTTCAAATTATTATGCACAACAGAGATCAAAACATTTTAAAGGTTGTAAAGAGAACTAAAATGGTAATTTGTTGAATTTGCAGCATCAGGAGGTCATATTTACAGAAATCAAAAGCTCTTTCAATCAAAAAAAACTTAACAGGCCAAGTTACATGTTAACATAGGACCCCTTCTTTGATATCACCTTCACAATTCTTGCATCCATTGAATTTGTGAGTATTTGGACAGTTTCTGCTTGAATATCTTTGCAGGATGTCAGAATAACCTCCCAGAGCTTCTGTTTGATGTGAACTGCCTCCTACCCTCATAGATATTTTGCTTGAGGATGCTCCATAGGTTCTCAATAGGGTTGAGAATATAGGAGGGTAATTGAAAAAGGGAGGATCACAATAGGGTTGAGGTCAGGGGAACATGGGGCCACACCATGAGTTTATCTCCTTTTATGCCCATAGCAGCCAATGACACAGAGGTATTCTTTGCAGCATGAGATGGTGCATTGTCATGCATGGAGATAATTTTGCTGCGGAAGGCACGGTTCTTCTTTTTGTACGACGGAAGAAAGTGGTCAGTCATAAACTCTACATACTTTTCAGAGGTCATTTTCACACCATCGGGGACCCTAAAGGGGCCTACCAGCTCTCTCCCCATGATTCCAGCCTAAAACATTACTCCGTCACCTCCTTGCTGACGTTGCAGCCTTGTTGGGACATGGTAGCCATTCACCAACCATCCACTACTCCATCCATCTGGACCATCCAGGGTTGCACGGCACTCATCAGTAAATAACACGATTTGAAAATTAGTCTTTTTTTTTCAAATATATTTTTATTCAAAGCCAGAACAGTTACAAGTATGCAGTGTGTGTCACACATACAATAATACATACATCAACTAACAATGTGTTCCAGCTTCAAAATTATTTTCAATTTTACTTGTCATCATTAAGTTACAAAGCAATTAATAAGGCAAAACAAAGCCAACAATTCCCTTCCCTCCCCCCAACTCTCCCCCATCTCGGTGAACATTTTCTTAACTAGCCATCAGCATGCCTAGCGTGCCCTGGATACTCTGTGAACTATACCATGATGTGTGTTGAAATGTGCGCATGAACACCCCTATCTCTGCTGTGGGATAATGTTGTTCAATGAATGTACGCCAAGTTTTAAAAAATTGTTCTGTAGACCTTTCTTTGTGTCTTTCTAGGTCCGTTTTATCATATCCCAATAAAGTCTTGAGAGTAGTCACAACCTCCGCAATTTCCGGGACCGATGCCTGTAACCAGTGGCGCAAGATGCACTTCTTGATAGCCAATAATGCCATATGTATTCCTTTCCGGGCCACTATAGGTGGTCCCTCCCCCCCTGGATCTAAGGGGATATAGTGAAACAACACTGCCTGTGGGTTTGCGTGCACCTCTTCCCCCCAGGTTTCTTTAATAAATTGTAGAGCCAGATCCCAAAACGTCCGAATTTGTGGGCACAACCACATCCCATGAAGTAAATTAGCTTTGTGTAAGTCGCATTTAGGACAACTACGCAGATAGTGTGCTGGAGCGTCCCTATAAGATAAATTAAAGGCGTATGTTGCTCTGTGCATAAGCCGGAAGTGCATCTCACGCCACTGTTCATTTACCATGACCTTCCTCACCCTCTCCCATCCATCTCGAATTTTGCTGGAGATTTCTGGATCCTCCAGCTCCACCTCCCACGTTCTAAAGCAGGAGGTACTAGAGGAATTAAGATGAGCATTCCGAAGTTTACCATATAAACTTGCAAGACTTCTTCCCGTACCACCCTGCGGCACCATCCCATCAAATGCTCCCCGCATCTCCACTACATCAATATTGCAGACTTTGGTTTTACATAACTCTGTTACTTGAGCATATTGCAAATACTGATTTCCCCTCAAATTATATTTGCTAGAGACCTCCTGCCACGTAAGCCATCTCCCCTCCTCAACATTCATGAGTTGGCCCAGGACATTGATCCTTTCATCTCTCCACTGCGAAAACAATTTATTCTGACTCCCCTGTGGGAACATGGGGTTATCCCACAGCGGCCAGAATTTAGAAAGACCATACGGAAGACCAAAAAGCTTCCCCACCGCCTTCCAGGCACCGATTGTATCTTTCAGCAACAGACTTGACCTAACATTATTAGGCAGTTGAGCATATGGCAGATGTAACAGGGCCTGCAGCGGAACCGATCCCGCCAAATCCTGCTCCAGCTGAACATTGGAGTACATATTAGTGTTATGTATCCAATCCCCTATATGCCTGCAGATGGCCGCTAAATTGTAATATCGTATAAGTGGTAGCTGAATGCCTCCATCCACTTTGGGCAGAGCCAATTTTTTATATGCAATTCTAGGTCTCTTCTTTTGCCACAAGAATTGTAAAAATGCTGGCTGTAATTTCTGGTTATCTAGATGCTTGATCAATATGGGTATGGTTTGCATTGGATATAGCAGACGAGCAAAGCTTATCATTTTTAAAAGAGCAGCTCTCCCAAACAACGACAACGGCAATGACGCCCATCGATTTAGTTCCTTATGAATTTTTTCAAACAAGGGTGAATAATTTAGCTTATAAAGGGAAGAGGGAAATTTGCCTATTTTAATCCCCAGGTATGTGATATAAGATCTGGCTATTTCCACCGTACCCTGCAAGGGTGATCTTGCCCCTGATTCCTTCAAGTAAAGTAATTGACTCTTTTGCGCATTGACTTTATAGTCTGAGAATGACCCAAAGTATCTTAGCTTCTCCAGCACCCCCCCCCCCCCCAAATGATCCCCAGGCGATTTCAGAAACAACAGAAGATCGTCAGCAAAGCATGTCAGTTTGATCTCCTGACTGCCAACCATAATCCCTTCAAAATCCCTGGAGGACAAAAGATGTCTCGCTAGCGGTTCCAAGGCCAAGTCGAACAGCAATGGAGACAGGGGGCATCCCTGCCTTGTTCCCTTCTGTAAATGTATCGGTGCTGACAGAAAACCTGTAGTGAACACCCTAGCTAGAGGTTCTGAATATAACGCTTCCAGGTAATTCCTAAACAATCCTTGTACCCCAAATCTATCTAGAACTAACCTCAGCCAATCCCAGTGGACATTATCGAAGGCCTTTTCGGCATCTAGCGTTAAAAGTGCTGGCGA
Source organism: Rhinoderma darwinii (assembly GCF_050947455.1). Lineage (NCBI taxonomy): Eukaryota > Metazoa > Chordata > Amphibia > Anura > Rhinodermatidae > Rhinoderma > Rhinoderma darwinii. The sequence goes on along the minus strand of NC_134687.1, from coordinate 639,752,107 downwards.
ATCATGTCCCTCCATATTAGAAGTCCTCATTGCGTCTTGTACCGCCAAAACCGTGCATATGTTTTTGACCGCCGACCTCCCCTTAACAAAACCCACCTGGTGTGGCCCAATCAAAGTCGGGAGAAACATAGCCAACCTGTCTGCCAGTATCTTCGACAATATTTTAACATCCTGATTTATCAAAGAGATTGGTCGATAAGACCCCGGGTTAGCCGGGTCTTTCCCTTCCTTGTACAATACTTTGATATAAGCTACATTGCCTGATTTCAAGAATTCCTTATTTAACAGCATATGATTATACACCGGCAATAAAATGGGCGTGACTTCCTTCCTCATAAGTTTGTAAAAATCGCTAGAAAATCCATCTGGCCCTGGCGCTTTGTTATTCGTCAATGATTTAATGGTCGATATGATCTCTTGTTCCGTGATCAATGCATTTAATGCTTCTCTATCAGAGTCCGAGAGAGATGGTAACGTTAAGGAGTCCAGAAACTCCCTCCCCTCAGTCCTCTCCGAAGTGTCCTGTGCATATAGCGCAGTGTAATAATCTCCCAGTATATCATTGACGATCTTTGGATCTTTCTGTACTTCCCCATTCCCATCTCTCAACCCCCCTATGTGAGTCGGGCGAAATTGTCCTTTCGCCATTTTGGCCAGCAGGGAGCCTGATTTGTTCCCATATCTGAAAAAATGCGCAGTTGTTTGCGCTCTCTGGAACCTTTCTTTTTTATCCAGCCACATTTCAAACTCTGCCTTAGCCGTGAGCCAGTCCCCCCTAAGCGCTAGTGTCGAGTTTGCCAAGTACGCTGTGTATTTCATGCGAAGATTTCTACTAGACTCGTTATAATGCTTGTTGGTTTTTCGTTTAAGCGACGCCGCATAAGAAATGATCCTCCCCCTCAGCACTGCCTTGGCTGTGTCCCAAAACAAATGGCTGTCCTCTCTATGAGCTTGATTTTCCTGACTATATTCCCCTAACCACCCCTTCAAGCATGATTGAAAGGATTCATCAGTTGCCAGAAACGACGGAAATTTCCACAATATGTCCGACCCCCTTTTAAATGTATCTGCTAAGATCAGAGAAACCGGTGAATGGTCTGAAATCACCAAGTCCTCTATTCGAGCACTAAGGATCCTAGGGAGGAGCACCGGAGAAGCCATAAAATAGTCAATACGCGACCATGCGGTATGCGCATGAGAAAAATGAGTGAATTCTCTACCTAATGGAAATTGTGTTCTCCATACATCTACCATGCCCGTGGAAGACATTAATGGGGCCAAGACTTTATCGTGTGTTCTTTCAACCAACACCCTACCATCTCCCCTTCGCCTGTCCTCTGTTGTGCATAAGACTGAGTTAAGGTCCCCTCCCAGCAGAATCTGAGGTTCTTTATCCGCTAAAAGTTTTCCTTCCAGAAATTGAAAAAAGACCCGATTGTTGTCATTCGGTGCATATATACAGTACAAACTCACTCTCCCCATGGCGCCCTCTAAGATCACATGCAAATATCTGCCCCCCTCATCCCGCTCAGAAGTAATCACAGAACATTCAATTATTTTGTGTATGAGGAGTAAGACGCCCGCCTTGCCATTAACTGCTGGAGAACCCATTACTGTGCCCACCCATAACTTGCGCATTCTCTGGAAATCACGTTCCAATAGATGGGTTTCCTGTAAAATCACTATATCCGCTATCAGCTTTTTCAGGTGGCGAAGAACCATCATGCGTTTATGTGGGGACTGCAGTCCCTTCACATTCCATGTTATTACTTTAGGCATCTCACAGTAATGGCAAAGCAAACCTCATCCACCGAGACAGTTTCCCCCCCTCCTTCCCCCTCCCTAAACAGAAAACAGAATTGAAACCCCAACAACAGATCATTACTAATTTCAGACTTCTCTTTTTTCGCACATTTTAGCGTGAAATCTCTGTACATTCCACCACTAGAAACCCCTTGGTATACCATGAACTCCCTGTATACCCGGAAAGTATCAACAGCACCTTACACTCCCACCCGACTCCTTGCAAAAATTTCCTCAAGCCTCACTTCAGCTGCGCCCTCCCCTACCATTAACATCAGTAAACCTCAACCTCCGATGCACCGATAGGTATAACGATTCTGTCTCAAACAATATGAAACTTAAAATAACATGAGTCTCCTTCCATCACCGCCTGGGCATCCCCCTTCAATCCGGAGAAGAAGAGGTGAGACCCCTCCTGATACTCCTGTTTCTGGAACGTCCCCTGCGAGGCAGTCCGTCCCTGTGTGTCTGGCTATCACCATTGTTATCTTTGGACAAGCTTTCCACAAATTTAGCTGCCTGGAGAAGAAAACGATTCCACCCCACCACCGGGTTCGAAGATCCTGAGAATGGCGGGAAACATCAAAGAGAACCGAATGCGTTTCTGGACCAGTAGAGAGCACACCGTGCTAAAAGCCCGCCGCTTACGTGTAACCTCAGCCGAGTAATCTCCAAACATTAAGATTCTGCTGCCTTGCACTCTCACTTGTGCCGATGACCTTCGGTAGGCCTGTAACACATTCGTTTTATCCACATAGTCCAGGTACTTCACAATGACTGGTCGCAGTCGTGCTGGGGCGCCATCTTGGGTCACACTTCTCATCGGTCCCACTCTATGAGCTCTCTCCGCTCTCAGCGGGGCTGGCAATCCCAGCGCCTGAGGCAACTCCACCGCACACAACTTTAGCAGCTGGCCTGCTGGTATAGACTCTGGGAGCCCAATAATACGTAAATTGCTCCTCCTCGAGCGATTTTCCATGTCATCCACTTTATCAACCAGCTGTAGATTGCAAGCTATCACCTTCTTCACCTCCTCCTGTGTTCCCGCTAGCTCATCTTCCAATAAACTGAACCGCTGTTCCAAATCGTTAATTCGTTCCGCCTGAGCTGAAACATCCGACTGAATTTGGTGCAATAATTTCGACACCGTCGCCTCCAGAGAAGCTGTGATATCTGGGGCTATAAGTTTCGCTACTTCCCTGGCCAAGACTCGACATGAAATGTCCATATTGTGAAACATAGTCTCAGGCTCACCTTCTTCCACTTCTGGCTGCACCAGAGGAGGTTGTGATGCCGAGCGCGAGCTCGTACTCCTCGTGTTCCTGGCCGGCTCAGGCGCCATTTTCCCCAGCGGCAGCATGTCGTCAGTCTGCAGGGCCTGTGATTTTAATCCTGGGGTCCCGGTTTTCACCAGATATCTCTCCATACGCCGGAGAGAAGCCTGTACGTAGGGTTGTCGGCCAGCAGCCTCAGGTCAGGTATCAAAGCCTCGGGACCCCGGTTTTTGAGTCGGGTTAACGGAGCTCTCCTTACTCGCGTCTACTCATGTGCGCGCCGGAACCGGAAGTCTTGAAAATTAGTCTTCATGTATTTCTAAGCCCACTGCAACTGTTTCTGCTTGTGAGCATTGTTTAGGGGTGGCCGAATAATAGCTTTATGCACACTTGCAAACCTCTGGAGGATCCTACAACTTGAGGTTCGCGGGACTCCAGAGGCACCAGCGGCTTCAAATACCTGTTTGCTGCTTTGCAATGGCATTTTAGCAGCTGCTCTCCTAATCCTATTAATTTGTCTGCCAGAAACCTTCCTCATTATGCCTTTATCTGAACGAACCGGTCTGTGCTCTGAATCAGCCACAAATCTTTTCACAGTACGATGATCACGCTTAAGTTTTCTTGAAATATCCAATGTTTTCATATCTTGTCCAAGGTATTGCACTATTTCACGCTTTTCGGCAGCAGAGAGATCCTTTTTCTTTCCCATATTGCTTGAAACCTGTGGCCTGCTTAAAGGCAATGTGTTGCCAGAAAAACATGTTTGTTTTTTTTTAATTAAACATTTAGTGTGTAGGTGATTAAACATTGTTCAAATTTTTTTTATTTTTTTCACGAGTCAGGAAATATTATAAATTAATTCAAATTTATAATATTTCCCATTGCTGGTCACTAGATGGAGCTATTCCCAAAATTGCAGCATTACATGTGGTAAAGCAACCACATTGCTTTATGCTGCAAAATTGGGTAAAAAGCCCTCGCTCTAGTGAGCTCTCAGCATCCCCCCCCCTCCTGTATCCTGGCTATTGCCGGGATAAACGAGGGGTTTGAACGGTCTAACCTCCTACACTGTGTGTCGCCATTTTTGGAGCTAACACACAGTGTAGTAGGTTTACATACAGTAGTAAACGTACACAAACACGAACATACATATAAATCTCTTACCTGCTCCTGCCGCCGCGGCTCCCTCCGGCCCGTCCGCTCCGTCTGCTGCCGCTGGTCCAAGTGCACAAGTCCGGAAGCCGCGACCGGAAGTAGTAATCTTACTGTCCGGGCGCGACTTCCGGTCCACACGAAAATGGCGCCGGACGGCGCGCATTTCAAATTGGACTATGTGGGAGCGGCGCATGCGCAGTTCCCACACAGACGGCGTACATTGAAGTGGATGGGACGGGAGCCGTTCGCAGTCCCTATGGGACTGTGGCTGCCGTATTCCATGTCTGTATGTGTCGTTAATCGACACATACAGAAATGGAAAAAAAAATGGCAGCCCCCATAGGGAAGAAAAAGTGTAAAAATAAGAAAAAGTAAAACACAAACACACAAATAAATATAAACATTTTTAATAAAGCACTAACATCTTTAACATATTAAAAAAAAAATTGTGATGACACTGTTCCTTTAATAATGTGGAACGTCCTTCTTAAGTAGTGTTCCTTTGATTGGGCACACCTTGCAAACTAATTATCACAGGTGTCTGAGATTGATTACAATGATCCAAAGAGCCCTAAGACACAATACCATCCATGAGTTTAATTGAAAAACTAATAATTAAATGTTTATGACACTTAAATCCAATGTGCATAATAATTTGGAACACGGTGCATATGCTAAACTCCAAAAATACGTGTTCGAAAGGAACTCTCTGCCCTTTCTGGGCTACATTGTCTCCGATCGTGGACTTAAGATGGATACAGAGAAGGTAAAGTCCGTCTTATTGTGGAAACCTCCACAGGGTCTTCGGTCTATACAACGATTTTTGGGATTCGCTAACTTCTATTGGCAATTTATCCCAAACTTCCCTAACTGCTCCAATCTCTGCTCTCACCAAGAGTCAGCATTTACCAACCTCAAGAGCGCTTTTACCTCAGCCTCAGTTCTTCATCATCCTGACGCATCTCAGCAGTCCTATCTGGAGGTGGATGCGTCTTCTGTTGGTGCTGGAGCACTGCTGTGTCAAAGAAACTCCAAAGGCAAGACGGTGGTGTAATGAACAGGGGTAGGGAGACGGACAGGTGAGCCCTAGTCTACACGCAACTCAGTCCCTGCCTACTTGCACGGCCCGTCCTAAGCGACGGCGTACAACTGGTCGACGGTCCCTACGCTCAATAGGTGCAAGACAGACAACACAAGACAAGGGCACACAGAAGCAAAGGGGGAAGTAGGGGCAGGTGCCCACGGCAACACCGTGAGCAATAGGCAGAGTGAACAAGCCGAGTCAAACCAGGAGAGTATGTAGTAGCAAAATCAGAGCAGGAGAATCGTCAGTCAGGTCAGGGTCAATATGAAACAACGGTCAATCAGGAAAATAGCAGGAAACGCAGAGCCAGGAAACAAGACAATCACAGGCAAGGAATAACTGCAAGTGAGGGTATAAATAGGCCAAGGGCGGGAGCTAGAACCGTCAGGCCAGGCTGGGATAGGTTCTCCCTCTCCTCAGCCTGCTAGCCTGAGTGGTAACGGATCACTCTAGCAGGCCTTGGAGCTGATGAAGGCTGATTAACCCCGGGCGTCGACACAGAACCTGTGTCTGGCAAACCCTTTACAGGTGGCTTGTGGCTTCATTTCAAAATGATTCTCTCCTGCAGAGCGCAACTATTCCATCGAGGATCGGGAGTTGCTGGCCGTCAAGTTGGCCTTGGAGGAGTGGAGACATTTGCTGGATGGCGCTATTCATCCTATCATCATTTATACGGATTACAAGAACCTCACATACCGCTAGTCTGCACAACGACTAAGTCCTCGCCAAGCCAGATGGTTGCTGTTTTTCGCCTGATTCTAATTCTTGCTTCACTTCTGTCTTGCAGACGAGAATGTGAAGGCTGATGCCCTGTCTCGATAATTTGAAACTAATGACTCTGAGAAAATTCCTCAATATATCATAGATTCAAGGATTATTGCATCTAACCCTCTGCAAATTGGAGACATTCCTCCCGGAATGACTTTTGTTTGTCTTGCAGGAGGAGAATTCTCCGCTGGGGACACAGCTCCAACCTGGCTGGGCACTCTGGTGTCCGTAAGACACAGGACTTCATAGCTCATCATTACAGCTGGCCCACGCTGCCTAGAGATGTTGTGGACTATGTTTCCTCAAACAAGTCTACCCATTCCAAGCCTGTTGGTCTGCTCCTACCCTTGCCTCTCCCTGATGCCCCATGGCAAAATATCGCTATGGACTTTATTACAGACCTTGCTCCTTCAGCTGGATGTACTACGGTCTGGGTAGTGGTGGACCGTTTCTTTAAATTGGCACATTTTATTCCTTGGACTGGTCTTCTGTCTGCTCCTCGTCTGGCAAATCTATTCATCTTGCACATCTTTCATCTGCATGGACTACCTCTGCATATTGTCTTGAATCGGGGTGTACGGTTTACATCCAGAGTCTGGAGAGCCCTGTGCAACCTGCTAGATGTGAAGCTGGACTTCTCTTCTGCATATCACCCACAGTCTAATGGTCAAGTGAAGAGGACCAATCAAATTTTTGAGAATTACCTTCGTCATTTAATTTCTTCCCAACATGACAATTGGGTACAACAATCACACAAGTGAGTCTACTGCCTCGTCTCCTTTCTACATTGTGTACAGCCAGCATCCTCAAGTTCCTCTTTCTGTGCCAGCCATGACTCAAGTACCAGCAGCAAATTCTTCATGTGGGACTTTCATTAATATCTGGCAGCAAACCAGGTCCGCGATCCTCCAGGCAGTGGACCGAATGAAAAGGCATGCAGATAAGAAGAGAAAAGCTCCTCCTCAATTCTCTCCTGGAGCTAAGGTCTGGCTGTCCTCTAGAAAAACTATTTAGGACCAAACACGACCTTTTGGCATGCAATTTAAAAGTAATTTTTAATGAATAACATTGCTAAAATATACAAAAATTGTTAAATCCATACACAGTGAAAAAGCTGGAACAATAGCAGCACCCAGGTAGGACCGGTCCCACACCACCGTCGCCTTCTCGACGCGCGCTTTGCCGTAACTTCGTCAGGAAATGGCTTCAAACTAAGAGTAGTTCCCATTTTTATATCCCCGCCCACCTCCCATTTACCTACAATCCCATATCCGTGATCAGAGGAGACCGGAAGCTATGCCGCATGAACGGAACTACGTATCCCGAGGAAAGCATGTAACACCCTTGGGTATAGGTCAGATAGACCACCCCTTTGATTGGCTCAAGGAGGACACACGGACAAAGTAAGGCCATGTGGCGTCCGGAACCAATCACAGAGTGGCCGAGCCTGTAGTAACAAGAGCTCAATGAATATGGAAAGGTCTACAAGTACAAAGACCATGATTGGCTCAGGAAAGGTGTGTGGCAGCGAAAAATGCACTGTCACAAGATTTCCAGAAACAATTGAATCAATGTTTGCACGCTACAATAAAGATACATGTAGAAACATACATAGGCGAATGTCGGCAACCACGTAAGATCAGCCCTGCCAATCAAATTCATAGAGGTACCATATATTATTATACTCACACATATATATAGGTAAAGAGAATACTAAGGACCACCATAATTTTGCACATACCGAATAACATTATGGACTTACCAACCTAAATTACAAAGAATAATTTAATATTACGTGCAGTACACACCAAATAATATGCATAAAATGAAGTTATAATTAATAAATATAGTTAATATAATAGACATATAAAAATAAATAAGCCAGTGAACACCGCAAAGGGTAAAAAAGTGCCAAACGTGAAGTGAAAAAACACATTTATCGATGTCTTTAACATCATACTGGTGTACAGCCAGCATACTCGAGTTTCTCTTCCTGTGCCAGCCATGACTCCAGCAGAAAATTCTTCATTTGGGACTTTCATTAATATCTGACAGAAAACCAAGTCTGCGATCCTCCAGGCAGTGGACCGCATGAAAAGGCATGCAGATAAGAAGAGAAAAGCTCCTCCTCAATTCTCTCCCGGAGCTAAGGTCTGGCTGTCTACTAGAAACATTTGTCTCAAGATGCCTTCACACAAATTCGCTCCCAGTTTCCTCGGTCCTTTCAAAGTCTTGCAATGTATAAACCCTGTGTCCTATAAACTTTGACTGACTCCTACTCTCAGAATCCCCAACTCGTTCCACGTGTCCCTTCTCAAACATGTGGTTCTGAACCGCTACAGTAAGCCTACTAGTTTTGCAGTGGCTCCCAGCGGTTCTTCTGATGTTTTTGAGGTGAAGGAGATTCTGGACTTCAAGAGAGTAGGAGGAAGGACTTTCTATCTAGTGGACTGGAAAGGGTTTGGTTCTGAGGAGAGACCCAGGGAGCCAGAACAGAATCTTAATGCTCCTACCCTCATTAAAAAATTCCTCTTACGCTCTGCACCCAAGAAGAGGGGGCGTAAGGGGGGTTACTGTTACGGCTGCGGACCGCCGCCACTTACCTCTGTTGGAGGGCCGCGACCGCAGCCTCCTGCCAGCGTCTCCTGTTCTAGGAGATGCCAGCTCGTGCGGCCGTTCTGCCCTGCACTGTCGCCTCTGCAGACTGAACCTTTTTTTCTCCAGGAAGAGAGTGCCCCCTTGTTTTTTGAGGGGGTTTTACATGGAACAGGATTTCACCATAGTTTTTGTATGTGCCATTAATATATTTATATTAGTTAATCATGTCCCCCCTTAGTCGTCTTTTCTCAAGGCTAAATAGGTTTAATTCTTTTAATCTTTCCTCATAACTTAGATTCTCCATGCCCCTTATTCGCTTCGTTACTCCTCTTTGTATTTTTTCCAACTCCAGGGCATCCTTTCTATAAACTGAAGCCCAGAACTGAACTGCATATTCTAGATGAGGCCTGACTAATGCTTTGTAAAGTGGTAATATTATATCCCTGTCCCATGAGTCCATGCCTCTTTTAATACATGACAATATCTTGCTGGCCTTTGAAGCAGCCGATTGACATTGTATACTGTTATTTAGTTTATGATCTATAAGTACACCCAGATCCTTCTCAACAAGTGACTCCCCCAGTATCGCTCCCCCTAGTAAATATGATGCATAACTTCACATTTATCTACATTAAACTTCATTTGCCAAGTGGATGCCCAAACACTTAGTGTTTTAAAATCAGCTTGCAATTTACGAACATCTTCCATAGACTGAACAATACTACATAGCTTGGTGTCATCTGCAAAAATAGAAATAGTGCTACTGGGGTACACCACATATAACCGGGGACCTTTCAGTGTAGGAGTCATTGACCACAACTCTCCGGATACGGTCCTTGAGCCAATTCTCAATCCAATTACAAACTATACTTTCTAAAAGTGCAGAAAAATGATGAACAACCACTCTACTATTCATGAGGGGGGGGGGGGGGCTGCTTAGTATTATAATTGCACACATATAAAAGTGTAATCCTGCCTGTGATGATACTGAGATGATTGCTGAGAAGTGATCTCTGCTGAACAGGAAGGAACTGTCTATTATGTATGGTGGATCCTGTGTTATCTATATATAGTAGTACCTGCGGTGATGAGATGAATGCAGAAAAGTGATCGCTACAGAACAGGATGTAGAAGTCTATTTTGAGGCTTAGAGGACAGCGTGAAATCTACACTATTTTAGAATTATTTTTTTTGTATAATGACACAAAAAATTAAAAAATACTTAACATAAAAACATGATTTAAACAATAGGTCATTTTCTGATGACACATTCCCTTTAAGAATAAATCCATACGAGATGGATTTGCGTGCATAATATCCGCAGCGGATTACAGTAGCAAGGAAGTGGATATGATTTTACAAATCTTTTCCACATGCTACAGACTTTTTCCACATGGAAATATGGGCAATCTGCAGATTTTGAAAATCCGTAGCATGCACATTCTGTGGGAGATTTGTTGAGAATTTCACCCATTTCAACGTAGAAGGGTGCTTCTTTATCCAGACGAGGATTGCGCCAGATGAGTGACGCTTTTTTTTTTATCATCGCTCATGACAGCACCCATCTGAGGAGACCACCCATCCCAAGACCGGAAACCTGAGGAGATGAAAAGGTTCACACCCCCTCCACACCTCAGTTTCAGGTTTCCTGTCCTCCGGATAGGTTGTCCTGGGGAGCTTCTGCTCCCATTGGAGATATGTATCTAATATTTTTTTTTTCTTCACACACGGGGCTGAGGACTGGAAGCTGGAATGAATTTGCCTTCCTTTCCTGGTATGGTATAAGTCGTTGTAAAACACAGCCTATTTACCTAGTCTGCTTCTCTGTGTGCTGCCTCCTGTTTATTCATGTCTGCTGCGGCTGGGTCAGGCAGCATGCTTGTCCAGCGACTCTTGCCTTCTTGGAAGGAGGAGTGGTAAACACGCTGTGGGCAGGTAGGATTCTTAGAGTGGGCTGGACAGTGCCTGGGATGTGTTTCAGGCACTTCCAGTTTTGCTGGCGTCACTTCCGGTGGTGTCTGACATGCCGGTAACGGATGGGAGGAATTACAGCACTGCTAGGTGCTATATAAATAGGCAGCGGGGAGGCAACCAGCTCCTGCAGGTCCTCTGCAAAAACCAGGTTCTCAGCCTATAATTACTGTGAGCTGTAAAACCAGAGACATCACAGTGGGGAATCACCATGTCTGAAAATGGTGATGTCCGTTCAAGAGGCACTGACCCATCAGAAACCCCCAGGCCTCCGAATCCGGTATTTGTCCTGTGCGATTATGGGATCCACTAAACATTTAGTAAGATGTTTTTTCCATTATCTTAACCCCTTAAGGACACAGCCTAGTTTTGGCCTTAAGGCTCAGAGCCCATTTTTCAAATCTGACATATTTCACTTTATGTGGCAATAACGTCGGAATACTTAAACCTATCCAAGCGATTCTGAGATTGTTTTCTCGTGACACATTGGGCTTCATGTTCGTGGTAAAATTTAGTCGATATATTCAGCGTTTATTGGTGAAAGATTGCAAAATTTAGAGAAAATTTTGAAAAAATAGAATTTTTCAGAATTTAAATGTATCTGCTTGTAAAACAGACGGTTATACCACCCAAAATAGTTACTAGTTCACATTTCCCATATGTCTACTTTAGATTGGCATCGTTTTTTGAACATTCTTTTATTTTTCTTGGACGTTTACAAGGCTTAGAACATAAACAGCAATTTCTCATATTTTTAAGAAAATGTCAAAAGCCTTTTTTTTAAGGTACCTCTTGAGTTCTGAAGTGGCTTTCAGGGGCCTATGTATTAGAAACCCTGATAAAACACCACATTTTAAAAACAAGACCCCTCAAAGTATTCAAAACAGCATTTAGAAAGTTTTTTAACCCTTCAGGCATTTCACAGGAATTAAAGCAAAGTGGAGGTGAAATTTGCAAATTTCATTTTTCTTGCTGAATTTCAATTTTATTCAATTTTTTTTCTGGAACACAGAAGGTTTTACCAGAGAAACACTACTAAATATGTATTGTCCAGATTCTGCAGTTTTCAGAAATGTCCCACATGTGGCTCTACTGCGCTCGTGGGAAAAAACACAAGCCCTAGAAGCAAGGAAGCACCTAGGGCCTCTTTTTTTATTAGAATATATTTTAGGCAGCATGCCAGGTTTGAAAAGGTGTTGAGGTGCCAAAACAGTAGGAATCCCCCAATAGTGACCCCATTTTGGAAACTACACCCCTCAAGGAATTCATTTATGGTTGTTGTTACCATTTTGACCGCACAGTTTTTTCACAGCACGTATTTGAATTGGGCTGTGAAATGAAGAAAATGTCATTTTTTCCAATAAAATTTCATTTGTGATCAAAATTTCTTATTTTCACAGGGAACAAAATACACCATTTTGTTGCCCAATTTGTCCTTAGTGCGAAAATACCCCATTTGTGGTGATAAACTGCCGTTTGGGCCCATGGGAGGGCTCAGAAGGAAAGGAGCGCTATGTATTTGTTGGAGTCCAGATTTTGCTGGATTGGTTTTCGGGTGCCATGTCGCATTTGCAGAGCCTCAGAGGTATCAAAGCAATGGAAACCCACCAGAAATGACCCCATTTTGGAAACTACACCCCTCAAGGAATTCAAATATGGTTGTTGTTACAATTTTGACAGCACAGTTTTTTCACAGCACCTATTTGAATTGGGCTGTGAAATGAAAAAAAAATTCATTTTTTCCAATAAGATGTCATTTTTTTATCAAAATTTCTTATTTTCACAGTGAACAAAATACCCCATTTTGTTGCCCAATTTCTCCTGAGTGCAGCAATACCCCATTTGTGGCGATAAACTTCCGTTTGGGCCCATGGGAGGCCTCAGAATGGAAGGAGCACTGTGTGTTCTTTGGAGTGCAGATTTTGCTGGTTTGGTTTTCGGGTGCCGTGTCGCATTTGCAGAGCCCCAGAGGTATCAAAGCAATGGAAACTCACCAGAAGTGACCCCATTTTGGAAACTACACCCCTCAAGGAATTCATTTATGGGTAATGTGACCATTTAGACCCCATAGTTTCTTCACAGAACTTATTTGAATTGGGCTGGGAATTTAAAAAAAAATATTTTTTCCAATAATATGTCGTTTTAGCTCAAAAATTCTTATTTTCACAAGAAATAAAATACTCCATTTTGTTGCCCAATTTGTTCTGAGTGCGGCAATACCCCATTTGTGGTGATAAACTGCCGTTTGGGCCCATGGGAGGGCTCAGAAGGAAAGGAGCGCTATTTGTTCTTTGGAGTACAGCTTTTGCTGGATTGGTTTTCGGTGCCATGTCGCATTTGCAGAGCCCCAGAGGTATCAAAGCAATAGAAACCAACCACAAATAACCCCATTTTGGAAACTACACCCCTCAAGGAATTCATTTATGGGTGTTGTGACCATTTTGACCCCATAGTTTTTTCACTGGACATATTTGAATTGGGCTGGGAATTAAAACAAAATTATTTTTTTCAAATAATATGTCGTTGTGGCGGAAAATGTCTTATTTTCACAAGAAACAAAATACCCCATTCTGTTGCGCAATTTGTCCTGAGTGCAGCAATACCCCATTTGTTGTGATAAACTGCCGTTTGGGCCCATGGGAGGTCTCAGAAGGAAAGGACCACCATTTGGCCTACTGGGGATTTTCTAGTGCGAAGTCATGTATGCAGAAGCCCCTGAGGTACCAGTACAGTTGAATCCCGCAAGAAGTGACCCCGTTTTAAAAACTACACCCTTAAGGCATTCATCTAGAGGTGTAGTGAGCATTTTGACCGGAGACCTACACCCCATAAACTGTAATGTGGGTTCTCCCGGGTATGGCAATACCCTACATGTGGCTGTTATCAGTTGCCTGGGCACACAGCAGGGCCCAGAGGGGAAAGACGAGGGGGGATAAGCTGTGCGGAGTGCATCAGGGTAAGTAAAATTTGGGTAAATTATAAACCAAGGGATGTATGATAAATTTTAAAACACTCTTTCATACAGAGCTCTGGTTATTCGGGACACGTGTCACATTGATATATTGTGTCATCCCTTATCGCCCTCTTATAGCAGACTTTGCACCTCTTTTGACCTTTTTCACTTCTTGCCAGTTTGGGGAACTTCTCCTGGAAAGTGTGGCCCTGGTACGATGCGTGTGGCCTCGCTTCCAGAAGTACTGGGTGCCCCCCCTTCTTGGTCCCTAAAGATTAGGTTCTTGATAATCACCTCTTGAAATTCCAGGAAAGTTCCCGTCTGGCCTGCACATCGACGTAGCACGTACGCATTGTACAAAGCCATCGGTATGATGTGCATGGCCAGCTTCTTGTACCAAACCGCATGGCGCTGTAGGGCTTCAGGACTTGATCTGACAAGTCAATCCCTCCCATGTACCTATTGTAGTCCAGGATGCAGTCTGGTTTGGGGGTGGCCTTTCCTTCATATATCCTAAATCTGTAGGTATACCCTGATGCACTCTCGCACAGCTTATACATCTTCACGCCATCCCTTGCCCTCTTACCCGGCAGGTACTCGCGGAATTGAACCCTCCCTTTAAAATGTACCAAGGACTCATCAATAGAAATACACTTCTCGGGGGTGTATGCTTGCGAAAACCGGGCACTGAAACGGTCTAATAGGGGTCTCCGTTTATACAAATGGTCAATACTGGGGTCATCTCGGGGTGGGCACGGCTCATTATCAGTACAATGTAAGAAGCGAAGTATTGCCTCATTTATTTATTTTTTTAGGTTACAGTTCAGTTCTGAAGTTGCTTTGAGGGGCCCATATATTAGAAACCCCCATCAACCACCCCATTTTAGAAACTAGACCCCTCAAAGTATTCACAACAGCATTTAGAAAGTTTATGAACCCTTTAGTTGTTTCACAGAAATTTAGAGCAAAGTAGAGGTGAAATGTAAATTTTTTTTTTGTCAGAAAATCCTCTTTATACCATTTTTTTTATAACACAAAAGGATTTATCAGAGAAACGCAACTTAATACTTATTGCCCAGATTCTGCAGTTTTGAGAAATATCCCACATGTGGCCCTAGTGCGGTAATGGACTGAAGAACCGGCCTCCGAAGCAAAGGAGGACCTAGTGGATTTTGAGGCCTCTTTTTTATTAGGCACCATGTCCGGCTTGAAGAGGTCTTGTGGTGTCAAAACATTGGAAACCCCCCAAAAGTGACCCCAATTTGGAAACTAGACCCCTTGAGGAATCCATTGTAGTTTTCTTGGGGTGCATGCGGCTTTTTGATCAGTTTTTATTCTATTTTTAGGTGGCGTGGTGACTAAAAAACAGCAATTCTACTATTGTTTTATTATTCTATTTTTTTTACAGCGTTCACCGTGCGCTATAAATGACATATTCACTTTATTCTGCGGGGCGATACGATTACGGCGATATCAGATGTTTATAGTTTTTTTATGTCTTATGGCGTTTGCACAATAAAATACGTTTTGTAAAAAATCATTCACTTTTTGTGTTACCTTATTCTAAGAGCCAGAACTTTTTTATTTTTCAATCAGTAAAGCCGTGAGAGGACTTATTTTTTGCGTACCGAACTGTAGTTTCGATCAGTACCATTTTTAGGTACATGCGACTTTTTGATCTCTTTTTATTCCATTTTTTGGGAGGTGAAGTGACCAAACAATTGTGATTGTGGTACGGTTCATTATTATTTTCTTTTACGGCGTTCACCGTGCGGGATAAATAACAAAATAATTTTGTAGTTCAGGCCGTTACGAACACGGCGATACCAATTATGTATAGTTTATTTGTTTGTTTATATATTTTTATTAATAATAAATGACTGATAAGGTAAAAAGGGGGATTTTTACTTTTAAT
This sequence comes from Rhinoderma darwinii, assembly GCF_050947455.1. Taxonomy (NCBI): domain Eukaryota; kingdom Metazoa; phylum Chordata; class Amphibia; order Anura; family Rhinodermatidae; genus Rhinoderma; species Rhinoderma darwinii. Next base: position 639,736,586 of record NC_134687.1, on the reverse strand, counting down.
ACTTTTAAAACTTTTATTTTCTTATTTTTATACATCTTTTTTTTACTTTTTTTTTACTTTATTACTTTGTCCCACTAGGGGACTTGAGGGCAGGAGGCCCTGATCGCAATTCTAATACACTGCACTTCATGCGTAGTGCAGTGTATTAGAACTGTCAGCTACTCACTGACAGCAAGCATAGTGGGTCCTGAGGTTGTCAGGACCCACTAGGCTTCCGTCTATGGCATAGCCGGACGCCATTGTTTGGTGTCCGGTTGCCATAGTCACCATCGCTGGCCGCTATCGTGTAGCAGGCCAGCGATGGCAGCTTAACCCCTAAAAAGCCGCAATCTCTATAGAACGTGGTTTTTAAGGGGTTAATCAGCGGGGACACAGCGATCGGTCCCCGCTGTAGGAGCTGTGACAGCTGCTGTATGAGACAGCAGCTGTCACAGCTCCTGTATGTGTCGGGAGGACGGCCAAAACGGCCGTTACTCCCGAGCCGTACTATTAGGTCATGGAGCGCGAACGATACAGCTGCCATGACTTAATAGTACGTCCAGGAGCGGGAAGGGGTTAATGTTTTTTTCTATGCCTTATGTTTTTATAGACTAGTAAAGTGGTTAAAAAGTCCAGCTCCATGCTCTAGTAAAGCCAGGACTTGTGGAATCTGTAAAAATACTTTATCATCCTCTTACTCTAAACCCCTTTGTCAAGTCTGCCTGGATAGGGTCATTGCTGAGCAGGCGCCTTCTTTAATAGACAGTATCAAACAAATTATAAAGGATAAAGTGGCTTCCTTATTGGAAGCTTTCAAGAGGAAGAGTTCTCAGGCCAGTGCCTCAGGTGCACCCTCTGCTCCCTTTAGTGCTGATGACTCTGGCTCAGCTTCAGATGAGGGTGAAGTAGCCTATGGATCAGACTCATCTAATGAAGAACAGTCTGGTAGTACCTCCTTCCAGGCAGAAGATACCGAACATTTGTTATATTTGTAGTTAGGGCAACAATGTGGTTAAAAGATGTCGGGGAATCATCTAGATCCGTGTCAGATTTAATGTTTGAAGGATTAGTTCCTAGACAGAAGAGGGTATTTCCAGTGCATCTGAATGTGAAAGCCCTCATTGACAGAGAATGGAAGAATCCTGATAGAAAGTTCTTCATTCCTTCTTCCATAAAAAGGAAATATTCCATTGGTGAAAAGGACTCAGCTACTTGGGATAAGGCCCCTAGTGTGAATGCAGAAACAACCTAGAAGCACTAAAGCACAGGGGACATAACGCCCCAATGGAATGTGTAAATATATAACTACCACGTTTTGTAAAAAATATAAATCTTTATTTATGAACGACAATACATGGTATCACAGAAATATAAAATTAGCTAAATAAAGCTGGTCATACACGGAAAGCAGCAGCAGAAAGGTAAAGGTGTAAATATACCATGAGGTAAACAGACATAACCCATCTCAAACCCACGGGCAAATTTGATTTGTTCGCCACAATTAAAGATCTTGCACTATTTTCTCATAAACTTCTCTTTAAAAAACATTTCAGTAGGCGAGACTATACATATCAGATTGACTCACCTGCTGAAAGACAGGCTATGGACGCCTTAGTATCTCTCCTCGATGAACAGGATGCTGATAGTGACCTCAAACTACCCTTGCATTTGTGCCGCCGATCACATCATTTCCCCCCACTTTCTGTATGTCTTCCAGTTGACATATTCTTTAATTTAGTCAAAAGAGACTTGGAATCTATCTCTGATAATGAACTATCCCACAATCTCAATTTCAATCAAAGAAAGGCTATTAAACAACTTTGTGATCTTAACCCCTTAGTGACCACTAATACGCCTTTTTACGTCGGTCACTAATGGGCTTTAGGCTGACGCCTTTTCACGTCAGCCTAGTCTAAGTCCTGCACGGGTCTCCCGTGCAGGCAGGAACCGGGGCTCTGCTGTCTGATGACAGCTGAGCTCCTGCTCCAACGCCCGCGATCGAAGTTTACATCGATCGCGGCCGTTTAACCCGTTAAATGCTGCCGTCAATAGCGACCGCGGCATTTAACTTTGTTTACAGAGGGAGTGCGCTCCCTCTGTCACCCATCGGCGGCCCGCGAATGAAATCGCGGGTCTCCGATGGGGTGTCATGGCAGCCGGGGGCCTGATAAAAGCCCCCAGGTCTGCCCTGGACATATTCCTGTTAGGACGCGCCGGAGGCACGTCCTAACAGATTGCCTGTCAGATTTACACTGACAGGCAATAATGCTCTGGTATACGAAGTATACCAGAGCATTATAGCAGCGATCGGAACATCGCACAGTAAAGTCCCCTAGTGGGACTAATAAAATAAGTCATCAAAGTGAAATAAAGATTATTAATAAAAAGTACAGTAAAAAAATAAATAAAACCATTTTTTTCCATAAAAAGTGGTTTTATTTAGTAAAAGTTAAAAAAAAGTACACATATGTGGTATCGCCGCGACCGTAATGACTCCATTAATAAAGTTAATATGTAATTTAAACCGCAAAGTGAACACCGTAAAAAAAAACCGCAAAAAACCATGGCGAAATTGCAATTTTTTTCCATTGCCCCCCAAAAAAGTCATAATAAAAGTGAATCAATAAGTCCCACGCACCCCAAAACAGTACCATTCAAAACTACGTCTCGTCCCGCAGAAAACAAGCCCAAAAAATCACTACATTGATGGAAAAATAAAAAAATTACGGCTCTTGGAAAGCGACGATGCAAAAGCAAATAATTTTAGTTCAAAAGTGTTTTTATTGTGCAAAAGTCGTAAAACATAAAAAAACCTCTACACATGTGGTATCGCCGTAATCGTACCGACCCATAGAATAAAGGTAACATGTTATTTACGTCGCACAGTGAACGGCGTCAATTTAAAAACGCATAGAACAATGGCGGAATTTCAGTTTTTTTTAATAATCCCCCCCAAAAAGGTTAATAAAAGTTAATATAAAAATTATATGTACCCAAAAATGGTGCCATTAAAAAGCACAACTCATCCCGCAAAAAACAAGTCCTCATACAGCTATGTAGACGAAAAAATAAGAACGTTATAGCTCTTTGAATGCGACTATAGAAAAACGAATAAAATAGCTTGGTCATTAGGGCCTAAAATAGGCTGGTCACTAAGGGGTTAAAGAGATTGTTATTAAACCTGCAGATAAGGGGAGCAATGTTGTGATCTGGCCAGCACAAATGTATGAAGATGAAGCTTTTCGACAGTTAAATATGTCATCCTGTTATCGTCGTTTATCCTGTGACCCTACTGTGTATTTTAAAAGAGAACTTGACAATATATTGCAAAGAGCTGTGGAAGAGCAGATCATCAGTTCTAAACTTACAGAGGGATTGGTGGTGGATTTTCCGATTGTACCGACTTTTTATTTGCTACCTAAAGTCCACAAGAATGCCACCAATCCCCCGGGCCGTCCCATCGTCTCGGGCATTGGTGGTCTCTGTGAGAACATATGTAGATTCGTTGACTTTTTTCTCAAGAAGTGTGTAGAGACTTTGCCATCATTTGTCAAGGATACCACTGATGTGTTGCGACGCCTTGATGGTCTACATCTGGATGATGATATGCTCTTAGTCACATGCGACGTGGAATCCCTGTACACGTCTATCTATCATGATCATGGGGTACGAGCGTCTAAATATTTTTTGGGGATGACCAATTACGATTCTGACTTGATTAATCTGGTGATAACTTTGCTTGAGTTCTCTCTTACTCATAATTTCTTTACATTGAAGGATCGCTTTTTCCTGCAGCTCCAGGGTACGGCAATGAGGGCTACTTGTGCGCTCTCATATGCCAATTTGTTCCTGGGGCTGTGGGAGAGAGAAGTAGTCCAAAATACTCCTGGACACGACGCTGTACTCCTATGGTTAAGATACATAGACGATATTCTGTTTATATGGCAGGGTTCCACGCAGAATTTAGAGACCTTCTAATCCGCTCTTAATGTCAATGATTTGAATATTAAGCTTACGTGGAAGTTTAGTAGGTCATGTGTTGAGTTTCTTGATGTCTTGATCTCTAAGGATTGTAATAATGTTGTCTCTACAGACATTTTTAGAAAAGTGACTTCGACCAATGCACTTCTCCATGCTACCTCCTTTCATTATCCTAAAGCCAAGAAGGCCATACCAACAGGCCAATTCTTAAGGGCTCGGCGTATCTGCTCCAATTTAAGTAAATTCGAATACCAAGCATCTGATATGTCAGTATGTTTTCACGATCGCGGCTACAACCACAGAGATATTAGACGTGGATATTTGAGAGCCAAACATTCATCACGAGAGGCACTGTTGGTGAGTAAGCCTAAACTAAATCAAACTTTGGATCAAAACGTTAGGTTTATTACTACTTTTAACTCCCAATGGGTTGAAATCCGTAAGATTGTGCAAAAACATTGGAATGTGCTTTTTATGGATCAAGATCTGTCCAACTGTTTGCCCAAGAATCCCTACATTACGTGGAGGAGGTCTAAGAACTTACGTGATCTTTTGACATCTAGTCACTATATCTCCAAGACCTTAACCAATCCATTTGTCGTGATCCTCCATGGGGATCATTCAACTGCGGCAGCTGTGCCTCTTGCAAATACATTTTGCACTCATCCTCCTTTTTTAATTCTAAGAGGGATAGGGACTACAAAATAGTTTTTAACATTACGTGTAAAACGGAGCGCTGTGATCTACTTTGCTACATGTCCTTGCAACTTGATCTATATTGGAATGACCAGTAGAGCGTTGAAGATACGAGTGCTTGAACATGTCAGTAAGATCCAGTCAGCCATTACCGCCAAAGAGTTTGAGCAACTACAACCTATTTCCCGTCATTTTCGTGAATATAACTCTTGCGACCCTAGGGGCCTAAGGGTTCGGGGTATTGATAGGGTCAAATTGGGGTGTATGGGTGGCGATATTCGTAAAGCTCTCTTGAAAAAAAAAGAAATCAAGTGGATCACGCTGCTACATACCACCACACCTTTTGGCCTGAATGAGGCCACTAGCTTCAAACCCCTTTTGTAATTGTCACTAACCTGCGCAAATTTTAATTGTATTTTATGTGGGGGGGCTTTTTTGATTTATATGTTCTAACTTTTGTCTTTTGTATTCCAGTTTTGCTGGCTATTCTATCATGATGTCTATATCTGCCCTTATCCTACTTTAAGGCGGTTCTGTCATCCCAAACATATTCTGAAAAATTGATCATCGTTGGACAGTCCCTTTAAATTAAAATTTAAAATCTATTGGGATATTATCATGATAGGGATATAATCATGTAGATTTATTGACATTTTGTGTATATTTAATTCGATGTTGATCTATCATAGTTATTTATTTATATTTAATTATTTTATTATCTTTTATTTTTTATTTATATATATATTTTTTGTACTTGTATCAAATGTTTATATATATATATATATATATATATATATATATTTATAATTTTTTATTGTTTATTTATTTAATTATCTTTTAGGATTATTTATTATAGTTTATAATATTTTATATAAAAAAAAATTATTTATCTATTTTTCATTATCTGTATATTTAATTATACATGTATTATGTATATATATATGTTTATATATTTTATTCATGTATGCTCTGTCTATAGAGTATTATGCACATTGTAATTTGCACTTTTTATGGATTTCATATACATTCTATTTGTGTGTTTGCACGGTTTTTTATTTATTATTTTTTCACGTTTTTGGTTTCACTTATATTTTTTTCATTTCACATAATATATTAATATATTTATTTATATTTATATCTCACTTTAACACATTAATTTATATGTATTATATACCATTCCCTCACTTGTTTGCTTTCTGTTTGACAGGGCATATTTATGTTATATTTATTTATACAATATTTTTTATTAATTTATTATTATTTATTTTTGATATTTTTATATGATGAGTTGTATACCTATATGTAATTATGTTTTTCAATATGTGCATATATATATTTTTATATTTGATACGTTGAGAGATTATGGCACTATTTTGACATTTCATCTGCACTTTGGGACTTTTTCCTGTTAATCCCCTCCGATCCCAATATACATTATTCTTCATCACTTCTCATTGTGTACTTTGTGCATGGATGCTCATTGGCACATGCGCTGTGATTCCTGCATTCCGGAGTGTCTTCTCTGTTGTCTGCATCTCCATGGTGATGTACGTCTATTGTCACATGATTAGGCGCGTCATCACCGTGCAGACACATGGCGCTTCCGGTGATGCGGGCTCTCGCATCATGTGAACTGAGCGTCGATCTGCACATTACTCACAGGTGAGAATATTTCATATTTATTGTTGCCAGCCTTTCTATAAAAGCTCCCCTTTATTTTAATATCGTTAGCCTCCTGACGAAGCCGGTCCTAGGCGAAACGCGCGTCGAGGCGTTCCGTTTTGTGCCACATCTTTCCACGTCCTGTTCCTCCACCATGTCTCTAGGTATGCCTTGTTACCCTAATTACTGGTGATTGTGGCAATTTTGTTAGTTTACCTGCATTGGCTTTTTGTATTTTCGCCACTGCCATATATAATTTTCACCATGTAGTATTTGTGGCTGTACCTAGCATCTTTATATTTGCTTGTCTTTCTGCAACAGCTATATCATCACTTATATTCTATATACATGGTGTTATTAGGCATGGGACGTTAGGTTTGAGTGTAGCGCCCATGACTGCGGGACGTCGGGTTCACTCACCTCCCGACGCCCGCAGCCATGGATCTGTGAGCGCTGGCCTCCGTCTCCCTCCTAGGAGATGCCAGCGCTCACTTCCGCTCCGTCCGACCGGGTCCCGTAGGGCTCTTAAAGGGCCAGCGCGCGCACATGAAAACAATGTTCATTAACCCACATGATTTCCTGCCCTATAAGAATGCCCCAGCCCTTCTGATCCTTGCCTGAGCGTTGTTAGTCTTTCCCTGTCTGTCTCGCAAATGGTCCCTTAGTGTCTCCCGTTCCAGCTGTTACCCATGCCCTGTTACCGTTCCTGTATTCCGCATTGTTCCTGTGCCTACCCGTGTTCAAGTGTCATCTGCCACGTCAAGTGCCATCTGCCACGTCAAGTGCCATCTGCCACATCAAGTGTCATCTGCCACGTCAAGTGCCATCTGCCACGTCAAGTGCCATCTGCCACGTCAAGTGCCATCTGCCACGTCAAGTGTCATCTGCCACGTCAAGTGCCATCTGCCACGTCAAGTGCCATCTGCCACGTCAAGTGCCATCTGCTCATCGGATACTGCCCGCCACATCTGGCGCCACTTTCCGCACCTGCCTCCATCCGTGCTGAAGCCACAGTCACCGTCTGGACTATTTCAGGTACCTAAGCATTACTGTCTGCTATCTTGCTTTCACATAGACTGTGACCTGGTCAGCTGCCTCCCCGCTACGGCGGAGCGGCCTAGTGGGTCCACAAACCCAGTGTCCGTGACAGTACGCTCAGGCCATGGAACCCGCTGGCCAGCCCAAGACCCCAGTACAGAAGATTCAGACAGAGATGTATGACCTACGCACTCGTCAGGATCAACTCCTTGAGGCGGTGAATTCTATTCTGGTCCGCCTGGATCTACTCGCTGTTCCACCCCCGGTTCTTCCTCCAGAAGCTGTTGCCGTGCCACTGCCTGTTGCTCCCCCTGTTTGTTCCGGATCCACAGTTCCTCTGCCTCTTCCTCCTCGCTATGACGGTGACCCCAGAGCATGCAGAGGATTTCTCAATCAATGCACGGTGCATTTTAGGCTACGGCCTCATCTCTTCCCCTCCGAGGAGGCTAAAGTAGCGTTCATTATCTCCCTCCTCGCTGGCAAGGCCCTCGCATGGGCAAACCCAATCTTGGAGCAACAAGGACCTGTATCCGCGGACCTAGCCTTGTTCCTGCAGTCCTTTCGTGCCGTGTTCGAGGAGCCGGGTCGAACATCCTCTGCCGCAGCCACTCTGTTGACCCTCAAGCAAGAAGGCTCCACAGTAGGGGAGTATTTGATCTCCTTCCGTACCCTAGCAGCCGAGCTGGCATGGAACAATGAAGCACTGGTGGCGACCTTCTGGCAGGGACTGTCTTCTCACATCAAGGAAGAACTGGCAGCCCGCGACCTTCCTTCTACCTTGGATGCCCTCATCCTGTTGGCCACCCGGGTTGATATGAGAATCCGGGAGCGCTCTCAAGAGGTTCGTCAGGAGAGCCGGGCCCACAGACCAGCACCCCCTGCCCAGAGACCACAATTGTCCACCCCTAGTGCGCTACCTGAGGAACCCATGCAGGTAGACAGAGTCCGGTTATCTGAACAGGAGAAGAAGCGCAGACGCTCCTCTGGACTTTGCATGTATTGCGGCCTCAAGGGTCATTTTGTGCGTCAATGCCCACAGAAACCGGGAAACTCCGGTACCTAGGGTTGGTTGGAGAGGCAACTCTAGGTGGAACGTCTCCAAACATTAAAACCTCTTCCAAATTATCGATACCTGTGGCCATCGTCACCGGACAGGCATCACATCCTTCCTCCGCCTATCTTGACTCTGGAGCGGCTGCTACTTTTAACCACCAAGATCTAGTGGATTGGTTTCAACTACCCACAGTCCGTCTGGAGAGACCCCTGGCTGTTGCCTCTGTGAATGGTCTACCGCTGCCTGATCCAATCATGCTCATCACTGAGCCGTTGACATTACGGGTCGGAACTCTTGACTTAGAACAGATCTCCTTCCTGGTACTACCCAAGGCTATCAATCCTATCCTGCTGGGTCTGCCATGGCTCCGTCTACACGCCCCGACACTCGACTGGAGTTCTGGAGAAGTTCTTCAATGGGGTTCCAGATGCCATAGCCATTGCCTGTCACAAGTCCGTCCTGTTGTGCCCCCTCTGCCGCAGTCACTCTCCAATCTACCTTCTCAGTATGCCAGTTTTGCGGATGTCTTCTGCAAACGAGAGGCTGAGACGTTGCCTCCACATCGGAATTATGACTGTCCCATTGAACTGGTTCCCAATGCTTCTCTTCCCCGTGGACGAGTATATCCTCTCTCCTTACCAGAGACTTTATCGATGTCAGCCTATATCAAGGAGAACTTGGAGAGGGGCAGGATTCTTCTTCGTTAAAAAGAAAGATGGATCTCTCCGACCCTGCATTGATTACCGTGGTCTCAATCAAATCACGGTCAAGAACAAGTACCCGTTGCCACTCATTTCCGAGCTGTTTGATCGCATACGAGGAGCCAAAAATTTTTCCAAGCTAGATCTGCGAGGGGCCTATAATCTAATCCAGATTCGCCGGGGTGACGAATGGAAGACGGCATTTAACACCCGCGATGGGCACTACGAATACCGAGTGATGCCCTTCGGACTGTGTAACGCTCCCGCAGTATTTCAGGAGTTCGTTAATGACATCTTCCGAGATCTCCTCTATACGTGTGTTGTAGTTTATCTCGATGATATTCTAATCTTCTCCCCAGATCTGATGACCCATCGGAGGCACGTTCGTCAAGTTCTTCTGCGACTAAGAGAGAATCGCTTGTATGCCAAGTTAGAGAAATGCACCTTTGAAAAGAGGTCTCTGCCCTTCCTGGGCTATGTCATCTCGGATCAAGGCCTTAAGATGGACCCTGAGAAGTTAAAGTCTGTCCTGGAATGGCCACGTCCTCAAGGCCTAAGGGCCATACAGCGGTTCCTTGGTTTCGCCAATTTCTACCGGCAGTTTATTCCGAGCTTTTCTTCTCTGACGGCCCCCATCTCTACCCTTACCAAGAAGGGTGTGAACGCCAAGGTGTGGACTCCGGAGGCAGAGTCCGCATTCATTAGCCACAAGAAAGCCTTCACTTCAGCTTCGATCCTCCATCACCCTGACATATCTCGGCAGTTCTCACTGGAAGTGGACGCTTCCTCTGTTGGTGCAGGCGCACTTCTGTTCCAGACGAGCTCCAAAGGAAAGGCAGTAGTGTGTGGCTACTACTCAAGACTGTTTTCCTCTGCTGAGCGCAATTATTCCATTGGAGATCGGGAGCTACTGGCTATCAAATTGGCCCTGGAGGAGTGGAGACATCTTCTGGAGGGCGCTGCTCACCCCATTCTGATCTTCTCCGACCACAAGAATCTCACTTACCTTCAGTCCGCTCAAAGACTGAATCCTCGTCAAGCCAGGTGGTCACTGTTCTTCATCCGTTTCCAATTTCTGCTCCACTACCGTCCCGCTGACAAGAACGTGAGGGCCGATGCCCTGTCCAGATCATTCGAAACGGAAGACACGGTGGAGTCCCTTCAGACGATCATAGACCCATCCTGCGTTGTCACCGCCAATCCTCTGCAGCTTAGAAATATCCATCCAGGGAGAACTTTTGTTCGGTTGGCGGACAGTAAAAGAATTCTCCGCTGGGGACACAGTTCTAAACTAGCTGGGAACGTCGGTGTCCGTAAGACCCAAGACCTGATCGCTCGTCACTTCTGGTGGCCCACGCTACCTAAGGATGTTCTGGACTTTGTCTCTGCTTGCACGGTGTGTGCCTCTAACAAGGTGGCTCACAGCAAGCCTGCCGGCCTGCTTCAACCCCTGCCTGTACCCAGTGCCCCCTGGCAGCACATCGTTATGGACTTTGTCACGGACCTTCCTCTCTCGGCAGGATGCAACACCATCTGGGTGGTGGTGGACCGGTTCTCTAAGATGGCACATTTTATCCCGCTGACCGGCCTACCCTCTGCTCCTCGACTGGCAAGCTTCTTCATTCAGCACATCTTCCGCTTGCATGGCTTGCCTCTTCACATTGTGTCCGACCGGGGGGTTCAGTTTACCTCCAAGTTCTGGAGAGCCCTCTGTAAACTCCTGGATGTGAGTTTGGACTTTTCCTCTGCCTATCACCCCCAGTCCAATGGGCAAGTTGAGAGGATCAACCAGATCATGGAAAATTATCTCCGCCACTTCATCTCTTCACAGCACGATAACTGGGTACAGCTTCTACCATGGGCGGAGTTTTCTTATAATAACCACACAAGTGAGTCCACCACCTCCACTCCGTTTCACATCGTGTACAGTCAACATCCCAGAGTTCCTCTTCCAGTGTCGACTTCATCTCAGGTACCCGCTGCTGACTCTGCATATGGGGACTTCCTGCAAATCTGGCAACAGACCCGGTCCTCTATTTTGCAGGCGGTAGATCGCATGAAGCGTAAGGCAGATACCAAAAGAAGAGAGCCGCCTCAGTATCTTCCTGGGACTAAAGTCTGGCTGTCCTCTTGAAACATTCGCTTGAGGGTGCCTTCATACAAGTTTGCTCCCAGGTTCCTTGGTCCCTTCGAGATCCTGCAACAAATTAACCCTGTTTCCTATAAGCTGCGGCTGCCCCCTACCCTCAGAATCCCTAACTCCTTCCATGTGTCCCTCCTGAAACCAGTGGTCCTGAACCGCTACAGCAAGACCTCTAGTTCCACAGTTTCTTCCAGCGGTCCTTCTGATGTATTCGAGGTAAAGGAGATCCTGGACCGCAAGAGGGTTGGAGGAAGGACTTTCTATCTGGTGGACTGGAGAGGGATTGGTCCTGAGGAGAGGTCCTGGGAGCCAGAAGAGAACCTCAGCGCCCCTACTCTTATTAAAAAGTTCCTCTCTCACTCTGGTCCCAAGAAGAGGGGGCGTAAGAGGGGGGATACTGTAGCGCCCATGGCTGTCTGGATGAACGGAAGCCTTCTCCATCTCCAGTTTGAGGCTCTTCCCTTTGGGATCTCTCAGGACCTGAGATTTTTCACAAAGGTAATTTCAGAAATAGCGGCCTTTGTCAGATTCCAAGGGTTGCTTCTAGTACCCTATCTAGACGACTTTGTACTGATTTCATCCAGTCACCAATCTTTGACAAACCACTATCAACTCCTCTGCTCTACCCTCTGGGACCTGGGGTGGAATATAAACAGGTAAAAATCAGCTCTGGCCCCCTCCAAAATCAATATTTTTTGGGGAATTCAGACTCCATTTGTCAGAAGTGCTTTCTCCCCCCATAGAAAGCCAAGACCCGAGAGAGCAGGATAATGGATCTCTTTATGTCCATTCTAGGCCTTATGACCTCAGCTATCCCAGCAATAAGGTGGGCTGAGCATCACTCAAGGCCACTTCAAGGGGAGATTATTGGCCTTTGGGATGGTTCCCCCCTCTTTTTGGACACCAAATTTCACCTTTCTTCAGAAGTGAGACTCCTTTTTCTGTGGTGGACAAAGGTAGAGAATCTCCAGTCTGGGATGCCCTGGTCTGCCTCACCACAGACGCAAGTCCATGGGGTTGGGGGACTCACTTGGGGGAGGATCACTGCCAGGGAAGATGGGAACTTTTGACCAGATCCTTCTCCTCAAATCTCAAGAAACTGATGGCCATAAAGAAGGGTCTCCTAGCTGCAAGTCCCCTATTACTGGGAAAGAATGTCAGAATTTTTTCAGACATCACATCAGTGGCTTACATAAATCTCCAGGGAGGTACAAGAGCTCCTCACCTCCAAGTACTAACACAGTCTATTTTCCTCTGGGCAGAACTCCACCTCAGCAGCTTATCTGAAGTTCATCTCAGGAGAAAGGACAATTATGTTGTAGACTTTCTCAGAAGGGTCAGAATCAGGCAAGGCGAGTGGTGCTTGAACAGGGATATTTTTCTGCAGATTGTTTCCAGATGGGGTCTTCTTCTGACAGACTTCTTAGCCACCAGGGAGAACAAGTAGGGAATTTTTACTCTCTGAACCCTCTAGATCATCCTCTAGCTGTGGACACTTTGAGTCAGTCGTGGGGTCAGGAATTGGGATTTGCCTTCCCTCCCCTTTGTCTTATTCCCAGGATATTAAAGAAAATCAGGGAAGACAGAGATGCAGTGATTCTGATTGCTCCAAGGTGGCCCAGAAGAGCCTGGTTCACTTGGCTCATGTCCCTGTCAGTAGCTCCTCATTAAGTGCTTCCCATCAGGAAGGATCTTCTCTTTGAGGGTACCCTTTTCCATCCGCATCGCAACAAACTTCAGTTGACGGCATGGACTTTGAGAGGTTAATTCTATCTAGAAAAGGTATTTCGGACAAGGTAGTAGACACTTTGAGGGTATGTTCACACTCTTGCAAAAAAAGTTTGAAAATACGGAGTTTTTTCAAGGGAAAACAGCTCCTGATTTTCAGACGTTTTTTAATCAATTCATGTTTTTCATGGCGTCTTTTACGGCCGTTTTTGGAGCTGTTTTTCTATAGAGTCAATGAAAAATGGCTTCAAAAACAGCCCAAGAAGTGACATGCACTTCTTTTTCGCAGGCGTTTTTTTTAAAAACGGCCATGTAAAAAAGACTCGTCGGAACAGAACGCCATATTTCCCATTGAAATCAATGTTTGTAGGCGTTCTGCTTCTGATTGTTCAGCCGTTTTTCGGGACGTTTACGGCCCAAAAAATGGCTGAAAACAAAAAGTGACATCTAACATCTACTTGAGAGTTTGGAACACCTTTACTAAGTTTGTACGTTCAGAACAAAATCCTCTGACAGATCCTAAAATACCAATCATTCTAGATTTCTGACAGGCAGGTATAGACAAACGAATTAGACCCGGTACTCTGAAGGACCAGATCGCAGCACTGAGTTCCTTTTTTGATGTTAGTCTAGCCAAACATCCCTGGGTAAAGAGGTTTATTCGAGCATCATCACGTCTGAATCCCACTCTTAGGTCTGTAGTACTACCTTGGGATCTAAATACTGTATTTTCGGGTCCATTGAAAATATTTCTATCAGACTACTAACCATAAAATTTACTTTCCTTATGGCCATTACTTCTGCCAGGAGGATTTCTGAGATCCAGGCTTTTTCAGCTCACCCCCTCATACTAAGATATTGGATGACAGGGTGATCATTAAAACTCTCCCCTCCTTCCTTCAAAAGGTAGTGTCAAAGTTCCATACTAAGCAGGATGTTCTACCATCCTTCTTTCCTGACCCAGACAACATTCAGGAAGAAAGATTCCACTGCCTGGATGTCAGGAGATGTCTTCTGAGATATCTAGAGGTTACTTCTCATTGGAGGAAAGATTAAAATCTCCTACAGTTTCAGGGACCTCGTAGAGGTAAGGCTTCTACAGTATCCATTGCCAGATGGATTAATCAGGCAATACATTTAGCCTAATGTGTCCTCATCTCTTCCTCCACCAGTAGGGGTTGGCTCATTCAACCAGGTCAGTGGCCACTTCCTGGCTTGAGAAAATAGGAGCCTCTCTTTTTAAAATTTGTAAGGTAGCTACATGGAGTTCACCACATACTTTTTTTTTTAGACATGACCGTCTGCAGGTTCTTTTTGGAGCAGATGCTTCCTTTGGTAGCAAAGTCCTGCAGGCTGTTGTCCTTCACTGATGACTACTAGTGTAGTCTCACATGGGTGCGGTCATGAGCAATGATAAAACAATAATTACTTACCGGTAATTGTTTTTCTGGAGCTCATGACAGCACCCAAAATATTCCCTCCCTTATAAGATTTTATTTGGCACTAAGTCAGTAACTCTCTATCCTTTCCTTCGTGTGGAGGTCTATGGTTTAGGGTGTGGTCTAGGCAGAATAGGGATATATCTTACCAGATTTCGGTCCCTTTCATCTCTGCCTCTTGTGTTATCATCTTTCAAGATACCTTTTTACTTTTTCTTTTGATCACTCCTCTGGGCACTTCCTTTCTTGCAAATCACTAAGTTGTGGTGGGGGTGTGAACCTTTTTATCTCCTCAGGTTTCCTGTCCTGGGATGTCTAATCTCCTCGCATGGGTGCTGTCATGAACTCCAGAAAAACTATTACAGGTAAGCAATTATTGTTTTTTGGACATGGAATCCTGTCCAGTTGTCTGCCGATTCCCAAAACTCCCAGTGAGGTGGGCATTGCACACAATGGTTATCGGCAGCATCCTCATGACATGACATGAATATTTAATCTGTCAACTTGACGGATGCTGAACTTAGTCTGTTAAATAGAGGGCTTTTATATAGCCCGCATAGCCGCTTAGACTGGTTTCAATGCGAACTTGATATGACCACTTTTTTTTTTAGGAGAATTAGTCTTAAAGCTTTCTTTGCAGAACATGAGACGCGAGACGAGACAACAACTTCATGAGACACGAGTCAACTGGGACTTCCAACTTCCAACCTCCGATTACTAATAAAGCAGTGGAAACGTATATTAATCTGGTGAGAGATAAAATACACTCTTTGTGTAAAGAATCTGCCAGACACAGCGTCTGTGTCGACGCCCGTGGTTACTCAGTCTGCACCTGCTCCGGAGTCTGATGGAGTGACTCCTCAATGGGTCGGCCCCTGAGCTTTCCTCTGTTGACCTTTTGTTTCGGTTCTAGCAAACAGTTTGTTTTCCCGAAGGGCCCGTGAGCACCTTCCTGACATGCTCAATGTGGGAGGACCAGTCCTTGGAAAACACCAGTATGTCATCAAAGTACACTACAAGAAATACCCCCAGGTAGTCTCTTAAAATCTCATTTATGAAATTCTGGAAGACCGCGGGAGCATTACACAACCCAAAGGGCATGACGAGGTATTCGAAATGACCTTCGGGCGTGTTAAACGCAGTCTTCCACTCATCCCCCTCTTTTATGCGGATAAGGTTATAAACCCCCGTCTATCAAACTTAGAGAACCATTGGGCCCCTGAACCTGATTGAAGAGATCAGGAATCAACAGAAGGGGATACTGGTTCCTTACAGTGACCTTATTCAAGTTTCAGTAATCGATGCACGGCCTAAGACCACCATCCTTCTTCCCTACGAAGAAGCCAGCACCTACCGGAGAAGTAGAGGGGCGAATGTAACCCTTGGCCAAGCATTCCTGGATATACTCTCTCATGGCTTCACGTTCGGGACAAGAGAGATTAAATATCCTACCCTTAGGGAGCTTAGCCCCTGGTACCAAATCGATTGCGCAATCGTACTCTCTATGAGGAGGTAACACTTCGGAGGCCTTTTTAGAAAAAACATCAGCGAAGTCCTGAATAAACTCAGGTAGAGTGTTCACCTCCTCAGGGAGAGAAAAAAAAGGTCAACAGAGGAAAGCTCAGGGGCCGACCCGTTGAGGAGTCACTCCATCAGACTTAGGAGCAGGTGCAGACTGAGTAACCACGGGCGTCAACACAGAAGCTGTGTCTGGCAGATCCTTTACACTTTGAGACAATCTGTTGGTAATATTTTAATGAAACCAAATATGACAAAACAGGAGATTGAGGCCCTTGATGTGCTGGCTGGTGCCCATGACTTCACCATTAAAGCCGCTGATAAAGGGGGTGCGGTTGTGGTTATGGAAACTAGCCAATACATTGGGGAAGCCTTGAGACAACTGGGGGATCAACAGGTATATAAGAGGTTGGAACATGACCCTAAATTTTACATTATGAAAAAAATAAGCATTGTTGTTGACCATGCCTGTGCGACAGATCTCATAGATGTAAAACTTCATGAATACTTGACTATTGTAAAACCTAGGACACCTGTTCTATATTTGCTCCAAAAGATCCACACAAAATTTAAATAGACCAGGTAGACCGATTGTTTCGGGGATAGGGTCGATCTTCACCCAGATAGCAACATTTTTAGACCAAATTTTGAGAAAGGGAGCGATAGGAGCTAAATCATATATTCAAGACACAACAGAGTTTATTAATAAGCTTGAAAAGTTGGAAGTTGGAGAGGATTGTTGGCTTATGTCGTTTGACGTGGTATCTTTATAAACCAGTATAGAACACGAAAAGGGCATACAGGCAGTTGTGGAGTTAGTGCAACATTGGACCCTAGGCAAGGAACAAAATTAATTTTAGATTTCCTTATTGTAAATTGTATTACTACTTTCTTTTTCAAGATTATTTTTATATACAATGCAGGGGTATTGTCATGGGTTCCAATGTCGCACCGACATATGCAAATATATTTATGACATTTATTGAGGAGAAATTTGTGTACCCATCCAGCTTCTTCCAGTTTGTGGGGAGCTGGATGAGGTACATTGATGATGTCTTCCTTGTTTGGAATAACGATATTTTGACATTATTAAAATTCAATGACGAGATTAATTCACTTTTCGGAACTTCAATTCACCATTGTATATTCATAAAAAAAATTAACATTTTTGGATACTATAGTGACAAGACAGGGAAATAGATTAACTGACCGCTTTGTAAAACCAACAGATCACAACAATTTGTTGCACTTTAAAAGTAGCCACCCTAAAAGTATGGTTGAATGCCTCCCCTATAGTCAACTGTTAAAAGAGTGGTAGCTGATGAATGTTTCTTAGATGATAGACTTAATAAAATGTGTAATTGATTTGCACAGAGATCCTATCCTAGACCAATACTGGACAGAGCTCTTAAGGAAATCAAAAGTGTTGAACGGTGTTCTTTGTTGAAACCTAAAAAGCATAAGAATGCACAAAATAGAATTCCCTTTGTATCAACTTATGCCCCAGTATGTGGTAAGATTTCCAACATCCTGAGGGAACATTGGGCAATCCTAAAGGATACATCCCCTGGTATCACAGAATTCCAGAATCCATCGATGATGGCCTATAGGAGACCAACCAATTTAAAAGATACACTTGTCAAGGCAGAAATAAGCTAAAAAAAAAAACACCAAGATAAATTCATCTAAAAATGAATGTAATCCATGTATGGCATGCTGTAATTGCAATAGCTTTATTAAAGGTGACACCTTTTTACGTCCTAGAACAGGTAAACTGTATAAAATCAAACATTACTATACCTGTCAGTCAAGCTATGTTGTTTATACCATCCAATGCCCATGTGGTCTGCTGTATGTTGGAGAGATAACGCAAGACTGCAGAGCCCGATTGAACAAACATAAATATACAATTAGGAGTCTTAAAAATGATTTACCAATTCCTGACCACTTCATGAAATGTAAACATAACATCTCACAATTGCGGTTTAGGATAATAGATGGGGTATCCCCTATGAGAAGAGGAGGAGATAGGGTTAAGGCCCTCAAAAAATTTGAATTCAAATGGATTTTTGTATTAGACACCTTGGAACCAAGAGGCCTGAATAGGGACTTTAGGACAACTGGTATCTGTTAGCGGTGTGTTCCTGTACGTGTCCCTGGCAACATCATTATTCGAATGTGGTACTTAAGATTAGGTGCCCAACCTATGGTTGAGGTTTTTTTGAAATGATCTTCTTATATTTTTTATAGATAATTATGCACTGAAAAAATATTATAGACATTGTTGAATCTACTTAATTCAATCTTCACAACTGACACTATTGACTGAAATCTGGCATTCTCCATATCTGCACAGCAATTGTTACCATCTTTGCAGTATTTACTTTTATATATTATTTATTTGATCATTTCATTTTTGTATAAAGGGAGATCTTGCTTATAATGACGGGGATGTGGATGTTTGTATGTCTATTCCGGTATGTTTAGCTGGAGTATGGACAAAATTTAAAGAGGCTCTGTTACCAGATTATAAGTGCCCTATCTCCTACATAATCTGATCGGCGCTGTAATGTAGATAACAGTGGTTTTTATTTTGCAAAACGATCAATTTTGAGCAAGTTATGAACAATTTTAGATTTACGCTAATTCTTTTCTTAATAGACAACTGGGCGTTTTTTTTACCATTTTACCAACTGGGCGTTGTAAAGAGAAGTGTATGACACTGACCATTCCGTCTCATACACTTCTCTCCATTCATGTTTAGCTCGTTTCACTGCACAGCGTGATCTCGCGAGATCACGCTGTGCTGTCACTTACTCACACATTAACTTTACCGAAGTGTCTTGAGATTGAATAGCCATTGCCTCCAGGCATGCTTGTCACATATATTACTTAAATATGTATGTATTTTTCTAATGTTTTTAACTGTTATGTAAAACCAATTTTAGGCACAGGATGTGATGCCACTGAACACGGATTATAAAAGGTGTGCACTTGAGGTTGTATTTTATGCTGGACAAAGACCCTGTGAGGGTTGAAACGTTGCTTTGTTCTGGTGAATAAAATAATATTTTTCTATTGGAGTGCTGCGGTTTTCTCCTCCTTATTATGTTTATAAGGTGTCATGACACCATGTCTTGTCTCCAAGACAGCCAATCTTCACTATATCATGCGACATCACTGCTTTGTAAACAGACAGACAGACATTTAGGTACATTGATACAACCCAATTCAAACAAAAGCAGAAAATAACAAAAAACATTGTGGGAAATAAGCAATTTAATAGAAACTAAAATTGCAACAGTAAGTTACATAAGGTTTAGTGCAAGATGATAGGAGATCATTGCGCGGCTGTGTCTGAATAGGAAAGATAGTTCATGTAAAACCTGCTCTGTGGATGGTAACACAACTATAAAGTTTTTTTATGTGTAAGGTAAAAACACTAATGTCGTTTTAGTCTTACTCACAATCATTATCTTACCCTTCAAAATTACACGTGTATGGAGCCTGCAGTGTCTAAGTCTCTGACTACAGTCACTTAAGGACACCCTATTTAATATATTCTTTTTTACATTTGATGACATGTGTATCAATATTTAATCTTCATTCATACAGTATAAAAAAGATAAAAAGGTGATAGAAACAAAATGATAAACAAAATTTTCAATAATGTTTTTAACAAAAAAAGGAAAAACCTCACAGATATGCCACTTCCTTCTATGGCTCAAATACCTTGTTCTGCCCCTTTGGCCAGAACACCCTCCAGCAGGCTTTTCTTTTTTTGTAAGACCTCAAACTTGTGTATTTTAGTAAGTATTTACTAAATTTTCCATCAGTATTTTTAATCCAACACTGGGAGCGGAACATAAACACAGAAAAGTGTAATGGAAAGATTTGCATGTCTTCTATGTTTTGGACCCATAATGAACAAAATATGAAAATGTGAATGAGGCATTACGGCCTAATAGTCTCTTATATGGGAGATTTTGTTTCCTACTCTTTCATGGGGGGCATGCACAACCAGTTTCCATCATCTCTCAGCATCCTAATGGGATGAAGAAATAGGCTTTTACTAGGCCACATTAAAGAACCTTCAATTTCTATTTTGGCCAGTCCTTGGTAGGTTTACTGGTATTGCCATGTTCCAAAGTGTATTCTAAGCTTATCTTAAAGCTTTTTGACAGACAGTCTCACATTATCCTCAAACCGCCTCTGCCAATATCGAATTCATAGTGGATTCTATGATGATGTCCTGATGCAGTTTAGCAGTGCCAAACCATAAAGTTTCCTCCTTCATACTCTCAAGTCATTTCAGTTTTTTTCTGGTGAAATATGGTCTGTAATATGTGCCCAGTACTTCTGGTACTGGGGACAAATAACTTTTTGATTTTTCTTTCCATAACAGACTATTCCAGAAGTCATGTTTTTTTTTACCTAGGTGTTAACGAGCAAACTATAGTCTTGCCCTGATGTTTTATCTGCATAGCTAAGGTTTTCTTTTGGCACACCACCATGTCGTTTTCATTTTTGCAATGGTAGACATCAAGAGTGGCAAAATCTGCACTAGATCTTTTAAGAAATTCTTGGGTTCTCAGAAACTTCTCTCAGCATCTTGTGTTCTGCTCGCAGGCTGATCTTACCGAGACAGACTGGCCTGGAACAATTGGCAGTTGTCTGAAATCTCCACATGTAGATGGTTTTCTTGACAGTGGAATGATTGACATTTAATAGTTTGAACATCTCTAAGGCTGTAATCACACATGCAGTTATTTATTTTTTTTAGCAAAAACTAAGTATGTAAACATTTTCCACGTAAAGAACATCAAAATGTTTCCCCCCCCTCCCCTGTGTGGTTTCTCTGATGAGCCCTAAGTTTGCTTTTAAAATTAAAACATTTCCCACATTCTGATCATGAATATGGCTTATCTCCTGTGTGAATCCTCTCATGTCTAACAAGACCTGGTTTTCGTGTAAAACATTTCCCACATTCTGAACATGAATAAGGCTTCTCTCCTGTGTGACGTCTCTCATGCATAACGAGAGTTGATTTTTGTGCAAAACATTTCCCACATTCTGAACATGAATACAGCTTCTCTCCTGTGTGAATTCTCTCATGCTTAACAAGAGTTGATTTTTCTGCAAAACATTTCCCACATTCTGAACATGAATACTGCTTATCTCCTGTGTGACTTCTCTCATGTCTAACAAGAGTGGATTTATCTGTCAAACATTTCCCACATTCTGAACATGAATATAGCTTCTCTCCTGTGTGAATTCTCTGATGAGACCTAAGTCCACCTTTAGTAGTATAACATTTCCTACATTCTGAACATGAATATGGCTTCTCTCCTGTGTGACTTCTCTTATGTATAACAAGACCTGATTTATCTGAAAAACATTTCCCACATTCTGGACATGAATACGGCTTCTCTCCTGTGTGAATTCTCTCATGTGTAACAAGAGTTGATTTATCTGTAAAACATTTCCCACATTCTGAACATGAAAATGGCTTCTGTCCTGTGTGAACTCTCATATGTGAAATAAGACTTGATTTATCTGTAAAACTTTTCCCACATTCTGAACATGAAAATGGTTTCTCTCCTGTGTGAATTCTCTCATGTGCAACAAGACCTGATTTTTGTGTAAAACAATTCCCACATTCCGGACATGAATATGGCTTCTCTCCTGTGTGACTTCTCTCATGTACAACAAGACATGATTTTCTTGCAAAACATTTCCCACATTCTGGACATGAATATGGCTTCTCTCCCGTGTGACTTCTCTCATGTCTAACAAGACCCGTTTTTTGTGCAAAACATTTCCCACATTCTGAACATGAATAAGGTTTCTCTACTTTATGAATTCTCTCATGTCTAACAAGATCTGATTTTTCTGTAAAACATTTCCCACATTCTGAACATGAATAGCGTTTCTCTACTTTATGAATTCTCTCATGTCTAACAAGATGTGATTTTTGTGTAAAACATTTCCCACATTCTGAACATGAATATGGCTTCTCCCCTGTTTGACTTCTTCTGTTTGTAAAAAGACCTGAGATTTTTGTGAACTGTTTACCACATTGAAATCTTTTACCCCCTTTCTGAGCTGTACTTGTGGTAACAATCTGTGATTGGTCAGGAGAAGGTTCCTCATGATTAGAGGAATTACACGATAGATCTGTACTGTGAAGTCCTGGAGGTACATTAAGGGTAATGAGGTTTTCGCTTGTAGACTGCTGCATGATATCTTCATCTTCTACTTTATAATTTATCGATAAGATGACGTTTCCGTCAGAGTTCTTACTGGGTTTTTCTGTTAGGATTAAAAAAGCATTTTGTGATTTGGTTTCAAAACACAAAGTTGACAAATTTAAAACATTCATAGTAGGCTAGAAACACACGAAGTGTTTTGAGCCAAAGCCAGAAGTGGATCAAGCAGAAAGAAGTTTAAGCCACGCCTTTTGAAGACACTCCTGGCTTCAGCTCAAAAACTTGCCTTAACCCCTTAATGACCAGGCCATTTTGCATGTTAATGACCAAGGATTATTTTTTGTTTTCTCACAGTCGCATTCCAAAAGTCGTAACTTTTTTTTATTCCGTAGAAATAGCCGTATAAGGGCTTGTTTTATGCGGGACAAGTTGCATTTTATGATTGTATTGTTTTTAGATGCTTATAATATATTGATTAACTTTTATTAACTTTATTTTAGGAGAGAATTAAAAATAAGCAGCTATTCCAGCATTGATTTTCACGTTATAAATTTACGCCGTTTACTATGCAGCGTATATAACATGTTAACTTTATTCTATGGGTCGGCACGATTACGGGGATACCAAATATGTAAAGGTTTTATATGTTTTCCTACGATTGCACAATAAAAAGCCTTTTAGAAAAAAATTACTTGTTTTTGCATCGCCGCATTCCAAGAGCCGTAACGTTTTTATTTTTCCGTCAATGTGGCCGTATGGGGGCTTGATTTTGCGGGCCAACGTGTAGTTTTCATTAGTACTATTTTGGGGTACATAGGACTTATAAATTAATTTTTATTTAATTTTTATGGGGGGAATGGGAGAAAAGTACGAATTTTGCCGTTGTTTTTTGCGTATTTTTTGGACGCAGTTTATCCGTCAGCTTAATTCATGTGTTCATTTTATTATTCAAGTTGTTACGATCGCGGGGATACCATATATGTGTATGTGTTATTTGTTTTTACACTTTTACTAAATAAAACCACTTTTTGGGCAAAAAAAGTAGTTTTATGTGATTTTCACTGTAATTTATTTTATTTTTTTTTATTCACAAACTTTATTTAACTGCTTTACATTTTTTTTTTTAGCCCTACCAGGGGACTTCACTATGCGATCTGCTGATCGCATATATAATGCTTTGGTATACTTAGTACAACAAAGCATTATTGCCTGTCAGTGTAAAACTCACAGGCAATCTATTAGGCCGTGCCTCCGGCATCGCCTAACAGGCATATGCTGAAGGCAGACCTGTGGGTCTTTGTTAGACCCCTGACTGCCATGGAAACCCGACGGTGACCCGCGATTTCTTTGCGGGGGTGCCGATGGGGTGACAGAGGGAGCTCCCTCCCTCTGTAAAACACATTAAATGCTGCTATCACTATTTAGGCTGGGTTCACACGTGGCGGAATTTCACTTGAATTCCGCTGCGGACACTCCGCAGCGTTAATCCGCAGCGGAGCCGTTTCTCCATTGACTTCCACTTAAATTTAGAAGTGTTAGTTTAGACGATGCGTAAAAATTCCGCTGCGGAGCATAGGCTGCGGAGCGGAATTTGGTGTCCGCAGCATGCTCTGTCTGTTGCGGAGCAGTGGCGGACTGGTTGCGGACTCATGGCGGAATTTCTCCATTGACTTCAATGGAGATTCTAAATTCCGCAATGAAGTCCGCAGCTGTCATGCACATGTTATGTGTGCTGCGGATGCGTCTTGCTTTTTTAACATGACATTTCTTCATTCTGGCTGGACCTATGTATTTCTAGGTCTACAGCCAGACTGAGGAAGTCAATGGGGCTCCCGGAATTACAGGAGCGTTGCTAGGAGACGTCAGTAAATAGTCACTGTCCAGGGTGCTGAAAGAGTTAAGCGATCGGCAGTAACTGTTTCTGCACCCTGGACAGTGACTACCGATCCCAATATACAGCAACCTGTAAAAAAATAGAAGTTCATACTTACCGAGAACTCCCTGCTTCTGTCTCCAGTCCAGCTTCCCAGGATGACGTTTCAGTCTAAGTGACGGCTGCAGCCAATCACAGGCTGCAGCGGTCACATGGACTGCCGCGTCATCCAGGGAGGTAGGGCTGCATGCCGAAAGAGGGACGCGTCACCAAGACAACGGCCGGTAAGTATGAAATTCTTTTACTTTCACTAGGGAAAGTGCTGTCCCTTCTCTCTATCCTGCACTGATAGAGAGAAGGGAAGCACTTTTTCCGCAGTCCGCAGCAGCTAGTCCGCATCAATTTACTGCACATTTTGGGCAGATCCGCAGCCATAATCCGCAACCCGGATTAGGTGCGGCATTGATGCGGACAGTTGCGGAGGAAATCCGCCACGTGGGGGCATGCCCTTACAGCGGCATTTAATGGGTTAAACTGCCGAAATCAGAGCGCACTCCGATTCCGGCAGTTGCAGCAGGAGCCAGGCTGTGTATAATAGCCGTGCTCCTGCCGCTGATCGCGTGGGTACAGTGTCAGAACCCGCGCCATCACAGGACGGATCTATCCGTCCTCCTGCGCGAACTAGCAGCTGCTGAGGACGGATATATGATATCCGGCATTATGTCATACTTTATATGACGCACTGAAAAACTACAAATCGTCTCTAAATAAAATCCCTCACACCGCGGCATTGACAGAAAAGCAAAACAAATTATAGTTCTGAGAAGATGGAGCGGGAAAAACGAAAACTAAAAACTGGTCTGGTCGTTAAGGGGTTAACTTGTGGTGCGGATTATAAACACGCAGGATATTGGATTTATACCGATTTAGAGTCGCTGCGCATTTGTTGCAGTTTCCCCATTAATTTCAATGGGAAAGTCAAGTTCCGCAACAAACGCCATTGTTCCCAGAATCCTCTGCAGCTACAACCGCGTGTTCACAGCAACGCTGCAGGTTACACATATATAAAATAGAAGGCATCACGTGACCCCTGCCGCCAATCACAGGCTGGAGAGGTCACATGTCATTATAGGGCCCCCCGCTAAACACAGAAAAGCCAGAAGAGCACAGACGAGTTTCTATGGCAACGCCCAGAGAGGAGACTATAGGCCTTGTATTTTTGTAGTAGAAATTCCGGAGGACTATACGTCCACCATTTAGGGTGAATATTCGGCCGGATTTCCTTGCGTGTTGTGGGTCGTATTTGCTACGTGTGAACATTCCCTTAAACTGCATGGTGAACGACATTAAACAAAAAATTTATAAAAGTTAGTGAATAAGTTGTATGTAGCGAATATTATGTCATTACAAAATACGACTCGTCCCACAAAAAATACACCGTGTTTCAAATTATTATGCACATTGGATTTAAGTGTCATAAACATTTAATTATCGTTTTTCAATTAAACTCATGGATGGTATTGTGTCTTAGGGCTCTTTGGATCATTGTAATCAATCTCCGACACCTGTGATAATTAGTTTGCCAGGTGTGCCCAATCAAAGGAAAATTACTTAAGGACGTTCCACATTAAGCAGGCCACAGTTTTCAAGCAATATGGGAAAGAAAAAGGATCTCTCTGAGGCCGAAAAGCGTGAAATAGTGCAATACCTTGGACAAGGTATGAAAACATTGGATATTTCAAGAAAACTTAAGCGTGATCATCGTACTGTGAAAAGATTTGTGGCTGATTCAGAGCACAGACGGGTTAGTTCAGATAAAAGCATAATGAGGAAGGTTTCTGGCAGACAAATTAATAGGATTAGGAGAGCAGCTGCTAAAATGTCATTGCAAAGCAGCAAACAGGTATTTGAAGCCGCTGGTGCCTCTGGAGTCCCGCGAACCTCAAGGTGTAGGATCCTCCAGAGGTTTGCAAGTGTGCATAAAGCTATTATTCAGCCACCCCTAAACAATGCTCACAAGCAGAAACGGTTGCAGTGGGATCAGAAATACATGAAGACTAAATTTCAAACCGTGTTGTTTACTGATGAGTGGCGTGCAACCCTGGTTGGTCCAGATGGATGGAGTAGTGGATGGTTAGTGAATGGCCACCATGTCCCAACAAGGCTGCGACGTCAGCAAGGAGGTGGCGGAGTCATGTTTTGGGCTGGAATCATGGGGAGAGAGCTGGTAGGCACTTTTAGGGTCCCTGACGGGGTGAAAATGACCTCTTCAAAGTACGTAGAGTTTATGACTGACCAATTTCTTCCGTGGTACAAAAAGAAAAACCGTGCCTTCCGTAGCAAAATTATCTTCATGCATGACAATGCACCATCTCATGCTGCAAAGAATACCTCTGTATCATTGGCTGCTATGGGAATAAAAGGAGAGAAACTCATGGTGTGGCCCCCATGTTCCCCTGACCTCAACCCTATTGAGAACCTTTGGAGCATCCTCAAGCAAAATATCTATGAGGGTGGGAGGCAGTTCACATCAAAACAGAAGCTCTGGGAGGTTATTCTGACATCCTGCAAAGATATTCAAGCAGAAACTGTCCAAATACTCATAAATTCAATGGATGCAAGAATTGTGAAGGTAATAAAGAAGGGGTTCTATGTTAACATGTAACTTGGCCTGTTAAGGTTTTTTTGATTGCAAGAGCTTTTGATTTCTGGAAATATGACCTCCTGATGCTGCAAATTCAACAATTTACCATTTTAGTTCTCTTTACAACCTTTAAAATGTTTTGATCTCTGTTGTGCATAATAATTTGAAACAGTGCATTTTGAGTTTTTTTACTTCTAAAAAAAAATCTGTTATCATTAGGAGATTTGTTCAATAAAATTTGCATTATACTCCAACAGTTGATGGCTTGAAGATTATACTGACTGTCATTTGCATCGACTATTTAGGAAAATCAGCGAAAAATAAGATCTGCATAATAATTTGGAATGCAGTGTAAACATCAGACCACTACAAAGACAAGTAATAAAAACGTACCACTCTCTGAAGTTCCTGCAGTACTTACCCCAAAGAGGCCGGTACTGAAGGGGTAAGTCCTTGCAAAGTCTGGGTTCAGAGGTCCAGCGGGCGGGGTCACTTAAATGATTGACAGCTCTAAGTATACACACTCATACGGAGGTGACTGATAACAGAGAACACCCGACCAGCGCTGCTCTCTACCTCTTATGCTACAATCGCTGAAGGACATGTGATGATGTCACCACCATGTTACCGGCACAGGAGGAGCGGAGCTCAGCAATAGAGAGAAGTGGTGGATGAACAACCTGTGAATATCAAGATCACGTGACCAATGTATCAGGGGGCAGAGCTTAGAAGTGGAAAGCATGAGCGATGGATGAGGACCTGTGATGATGATCACGTGATATGAGGGGTCATAAGGATAGTGTGACCAATGCAGGAGTGCATTGCAATGCAAAATATAATAGTCTGTGGCTAAAGGACCTGCGATGAAGTCACCACCATGGGATTGTAATGTCCTCTAATATCCCAAAACAACAACCTGGACATGCTGGTAGTTGTAGCTCTCTCCTGATACCTCCTTCCTGTAATGTCCTCTGATATCCAATAACTATAATCTGGATACGTTGGGAGTTGTAGTTGTCTCCTCTTATACCTACACCACGTAATGGTTTTATATTATAAGAGCCTGGACATGCTGGGGGTTGTAGTTCTTTTATATTATACCTACTCTCTTTAACGTATGCTAACATCCCATAATAACAATCTGGACATGCTGGGAGTTGTAATTGTCAACTGTTATACCCCCTTTCTGTAATGATATCACATAATAGCAGTCTGGACATGCTGGGAGTTGCAGCTCTTTCCTCTTAAACACCTCCCTGAAATGTCCCCTAATATGTCATAACAGCCTGGACGTGCTGGGAGTTGTATTTGTTTTCTCCTCGTATACCCCTCCCTGTAGTGTCCTCTGATATCCCATAATTGCAGCAGACATATTGGGAGTTGTGGTTCTCTCTTCCTATGTACTCTTCTATGCAGCCCTTTGTTCATTCTGGTACTCCAGCAGATTTTCTAGATTTGGACAAGAAGTTGGGGATTATCCCTGCACCTCTGGAGAAACCCATTGACATTTGTTCATTGGATGGTACTCGTGGGTCTGGAGGATCGGTAAGAGCTCGTACTCCTGGTCTGAAGTTTTCAGAAGAAAGTATCCACTATGACACAATTTCTTCTCTGTTAGTTCTCTCTCCCTCCTATCCAATTATTTTGGGGTCTCCTTGGTTGTTCCTTCATAATCAAGTGTTTGAGTGGAACTCACGAGAATTAGTGCAGTGGGAAAGTTTGTTCAGGGAGATGTTTTACTTCCCCGATTCTAGTCGCAGTCACCAGTCTCCAGGGTCTGCCCGTTGAGCATAGAGAATTTGTAAATGTTTTGAGTGAAAAATCTGCTGATGTTCTTCCCCCTCATAGAGAGTATGACTGCTCCATTGACCTAGTTCCACATTCCAAAAACGTTAAGGCTGACGCCCTTTCTCTTAGTTTTCTACGGCAACGTGTGGAGACCTGTCACGACCACAGGGTATGTGGACCCACTAGGCCGCTCCGCCATAGCGGAGAGGCAGCTGGCCTAGTCACAGTCTATGCAAGAGTCTATAGCAGTATGTAACACAAGGGTACCTGAAATCGTCCAGACAGTGGCCGAGGCTTCAGCACGGATGGACGTGGGTGCAGCAGGTTACGCCAGACATGGAAGAGAACACTGGACGTGGCAGACGACACTGGACGTGGCAGACGACAGCAGGTGCAGTAGGACACAACTCCAACACTAATAAGCTCAGGAAGAAGAACACCGCACGGGATACAGGTAGCAAGGCACAGGTAACAACGGGAACGGTACAACACTAAGGGACCATTTGCAAGACTGACATGGGATACACTAACAATGCTCAGGCAAGGAGTAAAGGGGCAGTGCCTTTCTGATAGTCCAGGAAATCATGGCAGTTGATGATGATTTGCTCCGGCCCTTTAAGACCGGGCACGAGCATGCTCGCGCACCCTACGGGACACAGCGGACCGGAAGTAAGCGCTGGCGTTGCCGGGGGGGTGAGTAAACCAGACGGTCCACGGCCATGGATGCTACAGTATCCCCCTCTTACACCCCCTCTTCTTGGGCCAGAGTGAGAGAGGAATTTCTTAAGAACCGAGGTTCTCCTCCGGCTCCTAGGACCTCTCCTCAGGACCAAACCCTCTCCAGTCCACCAAAAAGAAAGTCCTTCCTCCTACCATTTTGCAGTCGAGGATCTCCCTCACCTCAAACACATCAGATTAACCACTGGGAACAACTGCAGGGCTGGGAGTCTTACTGTAGTAGTTTAGGACCACAGGTTTCAGGAGGACACATGAAAGGAGTTGGGGATTCTGAGGGTAGGAGGCAGCCGAAGCTT
Organism: Rhinoderma darwinii; assembly: GCF_050947455.1. NCBI lineage: Eukaryota > Metazoa > Chordata > Amphibia > Anura > Rhinodermatidae > Rhinoderma > Rhinoderma darwinii. Next base: position 639,707,099 of record NC_134687.1, on the reverse strand, counting down.
ATAGGAGACAGGGTTTATCTGTTGCAATATCTCAAAAGGACCGAAGAACCTGGGAGCAAACTTGTAAGAAGGCACCTTTAAATGAATGTTCCGTGAGGACAGCCAGACTTTTCGCTTCATGCGATCAACTGCCAGCAAAACAGAGGACCGGGTCTGTTGCCAGATTTGCAGAAAGTCCCCAAATGCAGAGTCAGCAGCGGGTACCTGAGATGTAGTCAACACAGGAAGAGGGACTCTAGGATGTTGGCTGTACACAATATACAGGGTGGGCCATTTATATGGATACACCTAAATAAAATGGGAATGGTTGGTGATATTAACTTCCTGTTTGTGGCACATTAGTATATGGGAGGGGGGAAACTTTTCAAGCTGGGTGTTGACCATGGCGGCCATTTTGAAGTCGGCCATTTTGTATCCAACTTTAGTTTTTTCAATGGGAAGAGGGTCATGTGACACAACAAACTTATCGAGAATTTCACAAGAAAAACAATGGTGTGCTTGGTTTTAACGTTACTTTATTCTTTCATGAGTTATTTACAAGTTTCTGACCACTTATAAAATGTGTTCAAAGTGCTGCCCATTGTGTTGGATTGTCAATGCAACCCTCTACTCCCACTCTTCACACACTGATAGCAATACCGCAGAAGAAATGCTAGCACAGGCTTCCAGTATCCGTAGTTTCAGTTGCTGCACATCTCGTATCTTCACAGCATAGACAATTGCCTTCAGATGACCCCAAAGATAAAAGTCTAAGGGGGTCAGATCGGGAGACCTAGGGGGCCATTCAACTGGCCCATGATGACCAATCCACTTTCCAGGAAACTGTTCATCTAGGAATGCTCGGACCTGACACCCATAATGACATAAATAACTCATGAAAGAATAAAGTAACGTTAAAACCGAGCACACCATTGTTTTTCGTGTGAAATTCTCGATAAGTTTGATGTGTCACATGACCCTCTATCCATTGAAAAAACTAAAGTTGTATACAAAATGTCCGACTACAAAATGGCCGCCATGGTCAACACCCAACTTGAAAAGTTTCCCCCCTCCCATATACTAATGTGCCACAAACAGGAAGTTAATATCACCAACCATTCCCATTTTATTTAGGTGTATCCATATAAATGGCCCACCCTGTAGTATGGTGTAGAAGTGGGGGACTCACTTGTGTGGTTGTTATTCGAGAACTCGGCCCATAGAAGAATCTGTACCCAGTTATCATGCTGCAAGGAGATGAAGTGGCATAGATAATTCTCCATGATCTGGTTGATCCTCTCGACTTGCCCATTGGACTGGGTGGTGATAGTCTGAGGAAAAGTCCAATCTCACATCCAGGAGTTTACAGAGGGCTCTCCAGAATTTCAAGGTAAATTGAACCCCCCGATCGGACACTATGTGAAGGGGCAAGCCATGCAAGCGGAAGATGTGCTGAATGAAGAGACTAGCCAGTCGGGGGGCAGAAGGTAGGCCGGACAGCGGGCTAAAACGTGCCATCTTCGAAAACTGGTCCACCACCACCCAGACAGTGTTGCATCCTGCTGAGGAAAGGAAGGTCTGTGACAAAGTCCATCGCAACTTGCTGCCAGGTGATACTGGGTACTGGCAGAGGTTGCAGCAGTCCGGCAGGCTTGTGGTGAGCAACCTTGTTAGAAGCACAGCCCATGCAGGAAGAGACAAAGTCCACAACATCTTTTGGTAGAGAGTGCCACCAGAAGGGACGAGTAATCAGGTCTTCTCCTGTATGCCAACCGAACAAAAGTCCTCCCCGGAGGGATGTCTCTAACCTGCAAAGTATTGGCAAAAACAATGCAGGGCGGGTCTATGATACTTTGAAAGGACTCCACCGTGTCATGCGTCTCAAATGACCTGTACAGGGCATCGGCCCTCACATTCTTGTCAGCAGGATGGTAGTGGAGCACAAATTGTAAACGTGTGAAGAACAGCGGCCACCTGGCTTGACGGGGGTTTAGTTGTTGAGCCGACTGGAGATAGGTAAGGTTCTCGTGGTCAGTGTAGATCAGGATGGGGTGAGCTGCGCCCTCGAACAGATGTCTCCACTCCTCCAGAGCCAATTTGATGGCCAGTAGCTCCCGATACCCAACAGAGTAGTTGCGCTCTGCAGAAGAAAAAAGTCTCGAGAAATAGCCACATACTACTGGCTTTCCTTTGGAGCTCGTCTGGAACAGAACTGCACCTGCACCAACAGAAGAAGCGTCCACCTCCAATGAAAACTGCCGAGACACGTCAGGATGATAGAGGATCGAGGCTGAAGTGAAGGCTTTCTTGAGGCTAATAAATTCAGACTCTGCCTCTGGAGTACACACCTTGGCGTTCACACCCTTCTTGGTAAGGGTAGAGATGGGGGCAGTCAGTGATAAGACATTTGGGATAAACTGCCGTTAGAAATTGGCGAATCCCAGGAAACACTGTATGGCCCTTAGGCCTTCAGGACGTCGCCATTCCAGGACAGACTTTACTTTCTCAGGATCCATCTTGAGACCTTGATCGGATATGACGTAGCCCAGGAAGGGCAGAGAATTATTTTCAAAGACGCACTTCTCCAACTTGGCATATAAACGATTCTCCCTTAATCGCAGTAGAACCTGATGGATATGCCTCCGATGAGTCGTCGGATCTGGGGAGAAAATCAAAATATCATTGAGATAGACTACAACATAGACAGAGGAGATCTCAGAAGATATCATTGACGAATTTATAAAAGACTGAAGGAACGTTACACCGTCCGAAGGGCATCACCAGGTATTCGTAGTGCCCGTCTCGTGTGTTGAACGCCGTCTTCCACTCGTCCCCTTGACGGGTTCGGATCAAATTATACGCCCCACGCAAGTCTAATTTTGAAAAAATCCTAGCTCCTCGTATACGGTCAAACAATTTGGATATAAGTGGCAACGGGTATTTGTTCTTGACTGTGATTTAGTTGGGACCACGGTAGTCAATGCAGGGTCGAAGAGATCCATCTCTCTTCTTAATGTAGAAGAACCGGCCTCGGCCAGGGAGGAAGACTTTGGAGAGGGGTTTCATACAAAATTCTCCTTGATATAGGCTGACATGGATAGAGTCTCTGGCAAGGAGAGAGGATATACCCGTCCACGGGGAAGAGAAGCATTTGGAACCAATTCACGGGGCAGTCATAAATCCGATGTGGAGGTAGCGTCTCAGCCTCTCGCTTGCTGAAGACATCCGCAAAACTAGCATACTGAGATGGTAGATCGGAGAGTGACAGGCAGTGGGGGCAAAACAGGCCGAACGTGTGACAGGCAATGGCTATGGCATCTGGGACCCCATTGAAGAACTTCTCCGGAACTCCAGTCAAGAACCGGAGCGTGTAGGCGAAGTCATGGCAGGCTCAGCAAAATAGGGTTGATAGCTTTGGGTAACACAAGGAAGGCGATCTGTTCCGAGTGAAGAGCTCCGACTTGTAGTGTCAATGGTTCAGTGATGAGCACAATTGGATCGGGAAATGGTAGACCATTCACAAACGCAACCGCCAGAGGTCTCTCCTACCAACAGTTCTGATGTAAGCGATCCACTAGATCCTGCTGGATGAAATTAGAAGCTGTTGCAGAGTCGAAATAGGCAAAGGAGGGATGTGACGTTTCTCCGGAGACGATGGCCACAGGAATCGATAATTTGGAAGAGGTTTTGACGTTTGGAGACGTCCAACCTCGAGTTGCCTCTCCAACCATCCATAGGTGCTGGAGTTTCCCAGTTTATGTGGACATTGGCGCACAAAATGACCCTTAAGGCCACAATACATACATAATCCAGAAGAGCATTTGCGCTACTTCTCTTGTTCGGACAACCAGACTCTGTCTACCTGCATGGGTTCTTCAGGTAGTGCACCAGGGGAAGACAATAGTGGTCTCTGGACCGAGGGTGCTGGTCTGTGACCCCGGCTCTGTCGAACCTCATGAGTGCGCTCCCGGATCCTCATGTCAACCCGAGTGGCTAACAGGATGAGGGCATCCAAGGTAGAAGGAAGGTCGTGGGCTGCAAGTTCGTCCATGATGTGTGAGGACAGTCCCTGCCAGAAGGTTGCCACCAGTGCCTCATTGTTTAATGCCAACTCTGCTGCGAGGGTACGGAAGGAGATAGCATACTCTCCTACTGTGGAGCCTCCTTGATTGAGGGTCAACAGAGTATCTGCAGCAGAAGATGTTCGGCCCGGCTCCTCGAACACAGCATGGAAAGACTGCAGGAACAAGGCTAGGTCCGAGGATACAGGTCCTTGTTGCTCCAAGATTGGGTTCGCCCATACGAGGGCCTTGCCAGCGAGGAGGGAGATAATAAACGCTACTTTGGCCTCCCCGGAGGGGAAGAGATGAGCCTGTAGCCTAAAATGAACCGTGCACTGGTTGATGAACCCTCTACAGGTTCTGGGATCACCATCGTAGCGAGGAGGAAGAGGAAGTGGAACTGTGGATCCGGAACAAACAGGGAGAGCAACGGGCAGTGGCACAGCAACAGCCTTTGGAGGAAGAACCGGAGGTGGAACAGTGAGCTGATCCAGACGGGCCATGATAGAATTTACAGTCTCAAGTAGTTGATCCTGATGTGTGCGTAGGTCATGCATCTCCGTCTGTATCTTTTGAACTGCGGTCTTGGGCTGGCCAGCGGGTTCCATGGCCTGATCGTACTGTTACGATGGCAGTTTATGTGGACCCACTAGGCCGCTCTGCCGTAGCGGAGAGGCAGCTGGCCTAGTCACATTCTATGCAAGAGTCTATAGCAGTTCACAACACTAGGGTACTTGAAATTGTCCAGACAGTGGCCGAGGCTTTAGCACAGATGGAGGTGGGTGCAGACGTGGTGGATAACACTGGAAGTGCTAGAGGACACTGGACGTGGCAGACGACACTGGACGTGGCAGACGATAGCAGGTGCAGTAGGACACGACTTCAACACTAATAAGCTCAGGAACAAGAACACAGCACAGGATACAGGTAACAGGATAACACTAAGGGACCATTTGCAAGACTGACATGGGATACACTAACAACGCTCAGGCAAGTAATAAAGGGGCAGGGCCCTTCTTATATTCCAGGAAATAATGGGCAGTTGATAATTATTTCCTCCTGTGCGTGCTGGCCCTTTATAACTGGGCATGAGCGTGCACGCGAACCCTACGGGACACAGCGGGCCGGAAGGGAGCACTGGCGTCTCCTGGGAAGGAGATGCAAGCCAGCGCTCACAGATCCATGGCTGCGGCCGCCGGAGGGGGGGGGTGAGTAAACCCTACGGTCCGCAGCCATGGACACTAGAAGACCCCTATACCTCCTTACATAATTCCTCCTGAAAAAATTGTGACAGGGCTAACACATGATATTTCAGATTTACTTCTGCAGGCTCAATCCCAGACACCTCCAGTGAAACCCGCCCAACGCTTGCTTGTTGCTAGTAGCCTAAGACCTGCTGTTCCTTTAGAGTGCCATGGGAGCAATTTGGCGGGTCATTCAGGTATCACCAAGATGTGTAAGACCTTGTCTCGATCTGTTTGGTGGCCAGATATGAGGAGAGATGTAGAAAGGTTTGTTGGGGAATGTGACATCTGTGAGCACAATAACACATCTACAGCATTACCTTTTGGTCAGTTAAAACATTTGCCTACTCCCAAGAAACCATAGACACACATATTTTATACACACAACTTGATTGTCAAATTGCCTGGGGGGAGATACCATTTGGGTTGTTGTAGACAGGTTCAAAAAAATGGCCCATTTCATACCCTTGTCTGGCTGGCTCTCTGCTGATAAGCTGGCTACTCACTTTGTTCAACAAGTGGTAAGACGTCATGGTATTCCTTAAAATATTGTATCTGACCGGGGTTCACTGTCTGTGCAAATTTAGGTATTGATTTGGGTTTCTCCACCGCCTATTATCCACAGACCAATGGTCAGACAGATAGTGAACCAGACAGAGCAATATCGCCGGTGTAATGTTTCAGAATTGCATGATGATTGGGTCCAGTTTTTGTCGTGGGCAGAGTTTGCTTATAACAATTTGTGTCATGCATCCACTAACATCTCTGCGTTTTTCTGTAATTATGGTTTTCACCCCAAGGCATCTTCATTAACTGGCAGTGTGGGCTTTGAGACTCCATTGCTCAGACTGAGGATTAAGATGTTGGAGCCAGTGTGGAGTAAGGTCCATGCCGTGGTTACCTTGTTGATTGGCGGGGCTATGGCCCAGAGGAAAAGTCCTGGAAACAGATAGAAACATCCATGCGGATAGCTTGATAAGAGCCTTTCATGCTGCCAATCCAGATAAATCCAGGATTAACCCCTTAATAACCGCCGATATGCCTTTTCACGGCGGTCATTAGTGGGCTTTATTCTGATGCAACAGCCTTTTCACGGCGCTGCATCAGAATAAATAAACAAAGCAGGGAGCCGTTAAATGTCCCTGCTCTCAGCTACCAGAGGTAGCTGAGGGCATCCCTGCTCGAACGGGTAAGATCGATATTAGTATCGATCTCACCCATTTAACCCCTCAGATGCAGCTCTCAATAGCGAGCGCCTCACCTGAATGGTTTTGGAGAGAGGGAGGGAGCTCCCTCTCATTCCACCAGCATCCGGCGATAAGATCGCCGAGTGTCTGTGTCTCCGATTGCAGCCGGGGGCCTAATAAAGGCCCATAGGTCTGCCTGTAGTGTATGCCTGCTAGGTCATGCCAGAGGCATGACCTAGCAGATGCCTGTCCGTTTTACACAGACAGGCATAATACACTGCAATACAGAAGTATTGCAGTGTATTATAAAAGCGATTGGATGATCGCATATTAAAGTCCCCTAGTAGGACTAGTAAAAAAGTAAAAAAAAAGTTTAATAAAGTTAATAAAAAAAAAAAAATGGAAAATAAAAATGAAAACCCCACTTTTTCCCTTTACAAATGCTTTACTATTAAAAAAAAAACAAAATAAAAGCAAAAAAGTTACACATACTTGGTATTGTCGCGTCAGTAACGACCCGGACTATAAAGCTATTCCATTATTTAACCCGCACAGTGAACGCCGTAAAAAATAAAATAAAAAACAACTGAAAAATTGCTGTTTTTTGTGAATCCTGACTTTAAAAAAAATGTGATAAAAAGTGATCAAAAAGTTGCATCTACTCCAAAAAAGTACCAATAAAAACTACAAGTCGTCCCACAAAAAAAAAGCCCTCATAAAACTAAATAAAAAAAAGTTATGGCTCTTCAAATATGGAGACCCAAAAACAAATAATTTTGAAAAAAAAGGTTTTACTGTGTAAAATTAGTAAAACATTAAAAAACTATACAAATTTGGTATCGTTGCAATGGTAACAACCCGTTGAATACAGATTTGGTGTTATTTATACCACACGGTAAACGGCGTAGATTTAGGAGGCAAAAAAGAGTAGCGAAATGTCAGTTTTTTTTCTATCCCCCCCAAAAAAAAGTTAATAAAAGTTAATCAATAAATAATATGTACCCCAAAATGGTGCTATTAAAAAATACAAACTTGTCCCGCAAAAAACAAGATCTTATACAGCTATGTCGACGGTAAAATAAAAAAAGTGATAGCTCTTCGAATGGGACTATGGAAAAACGATAAAAATTGCTTGGTCATTAGGGCCCAGAATGCAAGCAGTGGGAAGGGGTTAAGGTCTTACCAGCCCTCCTTAAAGGGGGGGGGGGGGGTAATGTTACTGGACTGCTGCTAATCAATGATTTCTGTTATCTCTGTGTTTGGGCGTTGCTAGACAATTGTCTAAGTGTGGATTTGGTCATCATTTAGGTTTGCCTGGTTAATTAGGGCAGAATACTTTTATGGGGCCTATATATACTTCAGGCCTGGATTACACAGTTGCTGGTTATACTGTGCCTGGCATGTGCAAATCTTTCTAGATTCTAGTTGGTGATGTTGTTCTTGTCTAGGTGTTTGTTTGTATTGTAAGACCTGTTGGTCCTTGTGATGGATGATCCATTTGCTTATATTCTCTGTATTTAATTAGGTTATAGATTATCGGGCAGGATGCCGGATCATGCAGAGGTGTAATTTCTATTTCACCTGCAATTATCCCCCCCCCCCGCCCATTTTCAGAAATATATAAAATCTGTGTGTGTTTTTTTTATTTGGCCTGGCAATTAGCAGTCTGGCTGAACGCCCAGACATGAAGTTATCACATTCCCTATTATTTGTTTCTGTCCTAATATTCACATACATATGTGAATATAACTCCTCCACACTCCCTATTTAGAAGAACAAGCTATTGTAGTCTTGCCAAATAGAACTGGTGCAAGTCTGACGTAAGCATCTAAAGAAGTATTCTAGTTATAAATTTGAAATGTATTGTATGTCTGTGATTGCCTCATCATTACATATTCTCATTGTATGCTAATGGCTGAATCAGAATCATTGTCACATTGCCTCTGATTGGTTTACCTCTGTGTCTCTTACTCTCCGATAGATCGATATAATCTATGATTAAGATCTGGATAAATCTCCTGGAATGTATGTCGGTTAAAAAACTAGTCTAAAATTTCACTCTAATATATTTTGAGCAATGAGTTCCTCAACAATACTTTAAAAGATCTAGTTTTTGTAAAGTGGGTTTCATGTCTATCCTGGGATCAGTAGTTCTCCTGGTTTGCCTTTCCTGTGAGTTTAGATTGTTGCCAAGCTGTTGTCTTTCCCTGCTGTGGGATAGTATTCAGAAAGGGTCAGTGAGTTCTTTTAATTCTTGTCCACTTTCTATTCATCTTTTAAATGCTTTCATACTGTTCATCTGCCATCCACTCCATTTATGCATTCTCCATCTTCTACTACCTTTAGTGTTTGGTTCTGCTAATCCACTGGTGAACACTTGTGCCTTTTCTTTTCTGTCGGTGTTGATGCGTGCTTTACCCATGTGATTGCGATTGTCTGGTGTTGAGGTCTTGAGCACTACCAGTGGCGTAACAAGCGCTAAGGCAGAACCTTACCCCAAAGTGTACTTATTATTCTAGGTACATTTTCTGATTAAGCTGTCATTTGTGTGTGTGAATGTGAGGAACAACACTATTTTTTAACCATTACAGGACTTGTATTCTGCATTATGCACCAGTTTCCCACATCTGTAGGCTCGCTCTCTAATTGTCAGTTTTCCCTAAACTCAGCTCCTGATTGGTCCGAGAATAGCTGCTATGTCCTCTCCCATACACAGCCCACACAGTCCTCTCTCTCTCTCTCTCTCTCTCTCCCACATTCAGAAGCAGCATGGAGGACATTATACAGCAGAACTGAGCAGTGTATCTGAGAATCCAGCACTGGGGTGAGATATAACACTTACTACAAGCATAAGCAGCATGGAAAACAACATACAGAAGTACTGAGCAGTGCAGCTGTGAATCCAGCACTGGGGTGAGGTATAACAGTTACCAGGAGCAGCAGCAGCATGGAGGACATTATAAAGCAGTACTGAGCAGTGTAGCTGTGAATCCAGCACTATGCTAAGATATAGCATTAATAGAAGCAGCTTGTGTGTGTCTCTCTCTCATTGCAGCAGCTCTTTCCTACACCCTTTCCATGGAATTCCATGGGCAGTAGCTTTAACTTGATCTCTTAGTGTACAGTCTCCTGTGTATGGATTTTATCAGTAAATTCAGAGCAGAGGTCAGAGCAGGATTAGGTGAGGACTAGGATGAGTGGAGCAAAAAAAAAAAAGCATTTTCTGTAATATAAATTACAAAGTTTCTTATCTTCGCATATACTGTACTATTGATTTATGGGAAAAAATTTAAATGATAGTTAATCTGCAAGAAAACTCTATGTACCTATGGTAACACCTCCTGGAATTTCCTCCTCCACTTCACTCTTACACGGTTGATCGCCCCTCACCCGCTCTTCTTCTGCTTCATCCTCCGCTTTATTTTTAGTCAGATATTCCCCCTGATTTCACATATGTAACAATTCAGTACAATACAGCAGAGAATGCAAAGAATGTAACAGATCAACATAAGAAACCACCAAAATCTATGACCACATCTATGACCGCAGGACCAAAAAGCCCCACACCCCCCTATATAGATCATGTATAGGGCTCAGATTCATCTACCTGATGATTCTCTGGGACATTGTGATTTTCCTCTGGACAGTCCTGGGAATACAGGGGACTGGGACAACTCTCTGGTGGATTTCTCCTACTGGATCCATCTGTAGGAAACACACAGTGACTGAATACACGACTACTGTATATCTGTCTATATATCACACACTTCTCTCTACACCTTCAATTCTAGGTTTATTTATTTTTATTGTTTTTGCCTCCTCACATTCCATCAGTCATAACTTTTTTTATTTTTTTTTTAAGGCTACACAGTAATGCTCACCAGAATCAGTTGTGTACCAGGCACAACACTAGTTTAAGTTTGTTTGTGAAATCACGTACGGTCTGTGACCGCTGCTCCAACCTGCCGGTTCACAGGTTGTCCTTCCTTGGACCACTTTTTCTAGTAGGTATGAACCACTGCATATCGGGAACACCCCACAAGACTGGCCGTTTTGGAGATGCTCTGACCTAGTCGTCTAGACATCACAATTTGGCCCTTGTCACAGTCTCTCAGATCCTTTCACTTGCCCATTTTTCCGCTTCCAACATCAACTTCAAGAACTGACTGATCACTTGCTGCCTAATATATCCCCCTCCCTTGTCAGGTGTCATTGTAACCAGATCATCAATGTTTTCACTTCACCTGTCACTGGTTTTAATGGTATGGCTTTTTATGGTATTACTTTTTATTTATTGCAGAAATTTAAAGAGTTCTGACATTTTGAGGTGCAGAAAGTGCCGTTCTTCATGTATTTACATTGTGATCCTCAGTCAGAGGAGCAACATATCGGAAGCTGTTATTCTTCTGAACTGACTGAAGTTACGTCATAGCCGGATAGGGGAAGTATGGAGCGGGCTCACAGGCTGAACCCGCTGCAAACAAAGCTGGTGTCGGCTGTATTATACAGCCGCCACTTAACAATAACGAGCGGGATCGAGCGCGATCCCACTAGCTTAACTCGTTAAATGAAGCGGTCAATAGGGACCGTGGCATTTATAATACAAAGAGGGGGGACGACCCCCTCTAGAAGCTCAATCGCAATGCGATCCTAGGAGGGGCAATGGTTGTTATGGCATTCATGGGGCCTAATAAAGGCCCCCAGGACTGCCACCTTTGCGCTCCTATTAACCCCTGCCTTTGGTGTCGCAAAAAAAAATTCTTTATATATAAATTTGCTTTTAGTGTGTTATTAAAATGTATTTTATTTATTTGTGTTTGTGTTTTACTTTTTTCTTTTTTCTAACTTTTACTTCACTATGGGGGCTGGCATTTTTTTTTCATCTCTGTATGTGTCGATTAACGACACATACAGAGATGGAATACGGCACATACATCCCCATAGAGGATGCAAACGGGAGCCGTTCCATTCACTATGGTGTACGCCATCTGTGTGGGAACGGCGCATGAGCCGCTCCCACACAGTCCAAAAGGAAGGTCTTCAGCCGAGCGACATCCGGCGCCATTTTCATGTGGACCGGAAGCCGCGGCCGGACAGTAAGATGACTACTTCCGGTTGCGGCTTCCGGACATGTGATTAGAAGCAAGCACTGTGTGATTACCACTGTATGTAAACCTACTACACTGTGCATCCGCTCAAAAAATGGCGGCACACAGAGGGAGCAATTCCCAAAAAACAAGCCCTTATGCGGGACGAGTTCTATTTTGTTTTGTATCTTTTATTAACTTTATTTTCGGAGAGAATTGAAAATAAGCAGCTATTCCAGAATTGGTTTTCATGTTATAAATTTACGTCGTTTACTATGCAGCGTAAATAACATGTTAACTTTATTCTATGGGTCGGCACGATTATGGGGATACCAAATATGTAAAGGTTTTATATGTTTTCCTATGTTTGCACAATAAAAACCCTTTTAGAAAAAAATTACTTGTTTTTGCATCGCCGCATTTCAAGAGACGTAATTTTTGTATTTTTCCGTCATTGTGGCCGTATGTGGGCTTGATTTTTGCGTGTCAATGTGTAGTTTTTATTAGTACTACTTTGGGGTACATGGGACTTATATATTAAACTTTTATTTAATTTTTTATGGGGGGAATGGGAGAAAAGAGAATTTTGCAGTGTTTTTTTTACGCCGTTTATCCGGCGGTTTAATTAATGTGTTCATTTTATTGTTCAAGTTGTTATGATCGCGGGGATACCATATATGTGTATGTGTTATTTGTTTTGACACTTTTACTAAATAAAACCACTTTTTGGCCCAAAAAAAGTAGTTTTATCTGATTTTGACTGTAAATTAGTATACTTAGTATACCAAAGCATTATTGCCTGTCAGTTTAAAACTCGGCATGGCCCAACAGACATTTGCTGAAGGCAGACCTGGGGGTCTTTGTTAGGCCCCCGGCTGCCATGGAAACCCGACGGCGACCCGCGATATCTTTGCAGGGGCGCCGATGGGGTGACAGAGGGAGCTCCCTCCCTCTGTCAAACACATTAGATGTCGCTGTCGCTATTGACAGTGGTATTTAATGGGTTAAACTGCCGGAATCGGAGCGCGCTTTGATTCCGGCAGTTGCAGCAGGAGCCAGGATGTGTATAACAGCCGTACACCTGCCGCTGATCGCGTGGGTACAGTGGCAGTACCCGCACCATCACAGGACGGATATATCCGTCCTCCTGCGCGAACTAGCAGCTGCAGAGGACGGATATATCCGTCCTTCGGCGTTAACAGGTTAAATAAAGTTTTTTTTGTTTATTTTTATCCTCATAATAAAAAAGTTAAAGGAACAGTGTCATCACAAATTATTTTTTTATATGTTAAAGATGTTAGTGCTTTATTAAAAACGTTTATATTCATTTGTGTGTTTGTGTTTTACTTTTTCTTATTTTTACACTTTTTCTTCCCTATGGGGGCTGCCATTTTTTGTTCCATTTCTGTCTGTGTCGATTAACGACACATACAGACATGGAATACGGCAGCCACAGTCCCATAGGGACTGCGAACGGCTCCCGTCCCATTGACTTCAGTGTACGGCGTCTGTGTGGGAACTGCGCATGCGCCGTTCCCACACAGTCCAATTCAAAAGTGGCGCCGTCCGGCGCCATTTTCCTGTGGACCGGAAGTCGCGGCCGGACAGTAATATTACTACTTCCGGTCGCGGCTTCCGGATTTGTGCACTTGGACCAGCGGCAGCAAACGGAGCGGACGGGCCGGAGGGAGTCGCGGCGGCAGGAGCAGGTAAGAGATTTCAATGTATGTTCGTGTTTGTGTGTGTTTACTACTGTATGTAAACCTACTACACTGTGTGTTAGCTCAAAAAATGGCGACACACAGCGTAGGAGGTTACACCGTTCAAACCCCTCGTTTATCCCGGCACTAGCCAGGATAAAGGAGGGGGGGATGCTGAGAGCTCACTAGAGCGAGGGCTTTTAACCCATTGTTGCAATGCTGCAATTTTGGGAATAGCTCCATCTAGTGACCAAAAATGGGTAGTATTATAAATTCGAATTAATTTATAATATTTCCTGACTATTTCCTGACTCGTGAAAAAAATAAAAAAAAATTGAACAATGTTTAATCACCCACACACTAAATGTTTAATTTTTAAAAAAAAAACATGTTTTTCTGGCAACACATTCCCTTTAAAAGTTCGAAACAAAAAACCAACCTTTTCCCCATAAAGCACTGTGAAAAACAACGAAATTGGTATCGCCACATCTGTAGAAGCCTGAACTATTACAATATATCATTATATATATATATATATATATATATATATATATATATATATATATATATATATTACACACACATACACAGTATACCGCATGGTGGACGCCGTAAAGAAACAAATACAATTTAAAAACACAAGAATCACTAGTTTTTTGGTCACCTCATCTCCTGCAAAAATGGAATAAAAAGTGATGAAAACCTTGCATGTACCACAAAATGGTAGCATTAAAAACTACAGCTTGTCCCGCAAAAAATATTCCCTCATACCACTCAATCTGCCGAATAATAAGAAAGTTAGAGCTCTCAGAGTTCGGCAACATAAAATAAATTTTATTTTTTACAATTCGTTTTTTCCTTGTAAAAGTAGTAAAATATAAAAAAATATATCTAAATTTGGTATCGCCGTAATCGTATTGACCCAGAGAATAAGGTTAACATGTCATTTTAATTGCACGTTGAATTCCGTAAAAACAAAGCGCAAAATACAATTGAAGAATCGCTGTTTTTTTTCCATTATCTACCTCACAAATAATTTTTTTCCACGTTTCCTAGTACATTATATGGCACAAAAAATGGTGCTATGAAAAACTACAACTCGTTCCGCAAAAATCAAGCCCATAGGACTATATCGACGGGAAAAAAAAAAAAGTTATGGCTTTTGGAAGGTGGGGAGGAAAAATGAAAATCTGAAAAATGGCTGCGGCAGTTAAAATATCGGTGTGATCTAAAAGATATTAAAACATGGGCGTGGTCTAAAATAGACGACATCATGACATATGGGCCGGTCTCACCCTGACACACGTGACTGTGTATGTTGGTCCAATGTAGAAAAAGCCAGAAGGCTTCAGAGATCGGCGGAAATTATGTGTACTACAAGCCACGTGGTCTCTGGTGGGACAAATATTACAAGGAGATTCCCATGATTTTCTTGTTCCACACATGAATTACCCTCCATACAAATGTGCAAAGATGTGTAAAGTAATGGCCCTCACATCACAGATTTACAGCAGGTGTTCTAAACATGGCTGCCAATGCCAGCCTGTGCCCATAGTAATGCTAAATATATCTGTCTCTTCTCACCTTGTGATGTGCGCGGCCGGTAGTCCTCCATCATGACCTCCTCGTACAGATCCTTGTGTCCCTCTAGGTACTCCCACTCCTCCATGGAGAAATAGACAGCAACATCCTGACACCTTATAGGAACCTGACACACACAATGATACAGTCATCACCCAGACACCTCCAGTGCTGTTACTGTAGAATTTCCCAGCATTCCCAGCAGTGTCACCTCTCCAGTCAGCAACTCAGTCATCTTGTAGATCAGTTCTAAGATCTTCTTCTCATGTATCCAGGAGTGAGGGGGAGGCTCTGTGATGGGGCTCTGACTACTGCTCCATCCTCCTGACTCAAGGATGATGGGAGTCGTACAGTCACCCGATGTCTTCTTCACTATTGTGTACTCCTGTGTATGGAGAGAGACACTTAGAGAACTGAACACAGTATTCCCCCCTCAGTAGAAAGAGGGAGATTGTGACCCCGCTGTATAGAGCTCTAGTGCCCCCACATCTGTAATACTGGAGACCTCACCTACAAAAAGACATTGAGAAAATAGAACGAGGCCAAAACTAAACTGGAAACAATATTGGGGGGACAAGATGGACCATGTGCTCTTCTCCTGCCGTCATCTCCTATGTTTCTATATAGATGTCATCCTGATCCTCCTGGTTCCTGGTCATTCTCATTGCTCTACAACATTACTATTGCTGCATTGGTGACATGACACATAACTGACCATATTGGTGGCTGATCTTCAGCTTCTTGACGTCACTTGGAAGGTCTGGACGCTGTTATACAGGACACTGGATTCCTCCTATTACTTCCTATTATGTATTGTCCCTTCCCTATGTGGAACTTGTTCTATAATGTAGAAAAGTTTACCTCTCCGCTCAACAGGAAGATGATCTCCAAGGTGAAGTCTAATATTCTTCTGCTCATCTCATTCCAGTCCTTGTTCATCCTTGGTGGGTCATTCAGGAGAAGGAACGTTGTGGAGGAGAAGATGACAAAACTGGAGGAACTGGAGGATCTAGTACTGCAGACGTCTTTATGAAGAAAGGAGAAGATGGAAATCATACAGGGGACAACATCATATGTGACACACAGAACCTCACTTATTGATCATTGAGAGAAACATCTTCTCAGAGCCGTCACCACATGGAATAAAGGGGTATTCCCAACACGGACATTTCTCCCCAGGATATGCCAGAAATATCTGATAGACGAGGCTCCACCTCTGGCCGTGCTCGGCTGTTTCTGGAACTCCTATACAAGTGAATGGAGAGAGTCGTACACATGTGTGGTCACCTCTCCATTCATTCTCCACCTGGATGCAGTAATCACCTCACCAGGCGGGTCACCAGATATGTCATATTTGTTATTTATTGAATTGGGATATATTTTATCTCTACTATAGTTATATACATATATATATATATATATATATATTTAGTTGGTGGTTATCGGCTTGCAACGGCGTAACTTCTCAAGCCATAATATGTTAGCACATTTACATTTATTTACTATAGTGTATGCACTTTGTGTTATTTCATCATTTGTTTACTAATAAATATGCTTCCTTATACAATCTTTACACATTTGTTACACCATTTTTTCGCATGCTCACTTATTTGCACGTTTTTATTTTTTTCACCAATTCTCACTTTCACAGCACCCTTATTTCTTTTCGGTACTTTGTTCCAGTTTCTGTGCTGCTTCAGGGCCTTTCCAGCTACTTTCAGCACTCTGGACAGCGGCCGCTGCTTTGACTGTCTTGTTACTTCTTTCAGCACCTCGGACAGCATTCGCTATTCCTGTGCTGTACAGTTGCTTAGCAACGAGACGCTTTGGCTCGGCTTTTTATCGGCGTATTCAGTTTTTTCATTTCCACTTTCCGCAATATCTTTTAAAATTACGATTCTGAAATCAGGGTTGTGAATATACAGTGTTCTGGTACTTCAGTATGGTCTTATTCTTTGCCCCACTCCCTGTGTCTGCCCTTGTCGCGGCGACACGTCAGACGGGGGGAGTAGTTTCTTGCTCCCCACCTATCTTGCGTGGCTCGGCTGCTGGAGGCGTGCACGGGAGGAGGGGTCTCATACCATGGAGCTACACCATGGGTCACTGTATACAGGGGGGTCTATATGTGGGGATGTGAGGCACTATCTACAGGGGGGGGTCTATATGTGGGGATGTGGGCCACTATATAGAGGGGGGGTCTATATGTGGGGCACTATCTACAGGAGGGGTCTATATGTGGGCCACTATCTACGGGGGTCTATATGTGGGGATGTGGGACACTATATACAGGGGGGGGGTCTATATGTGGGGCACTATATACAGGGGGAGCTATAGGTGAGACACTATATACAGGGATGGGCTATATGTAGAGCACTATCTATAGGGGAGCTATTTTTAGGGCACTTTCTATAGGGGTGGGCTATATGTGGGACACTATATACAGGTGTGGGTTACCTGTGGGGCTCTAGCTACAGGGGGGCTATATGTAGGGTACTGTCTACAGGCGGAGCTATATGTGAGACACTATCTACAGGGGTGGGCTATACGTGGAGCACTATCTATAGGGGAAGCTATATGTAGCGCAGCACGGTGGCTCAGTGGTTAGCACTATTGCCTTGCAGCTCTGGAGTCTGTAGATAGCGCCCACATATAGAGGGCTGTATGTGGGACACTATCTACAGGGGCTTCTACGTAGGCACTATCTACAGAGGCTCTATGGGGTCACTATGTACAGGGTGCACGGTGTGTGTGTGTGTGTGTGTGTGTGTGTGTGTGTGTGTTACACAGTGTATGGTACTATTACAATCAGGGACACAGTGTATGGTGCTTTATTATATTTAGAGGTGTTGAGAATTTTAACTTCGTTTATAGGTGCAGAAATGTTTTAAAAGTGAGAAGCTGAAGACATCTGAGCGGAAAACTGAAGAAATGGGTCATGGCCGGGAGAAATCCATCATAGAGGTCTGGACCAGAGGGAGAAGAAAAGCACTAGAATCTGAGACGTCACCGGTGAGCCACTTAACCCCTTCAGGACTGAGCCTGTTTTGGCCTTCAGGACGAAGCCGATTTTTCAAATCTGACATGTGTCACTTTATGTGGTAATAACTCCGGAATGCTTTTGCCTATCCAAGTGATTCTGAGATTGTTTTCTCGTGACATATTGTACTTTATGTTAGGGAAAAAATGTGGTCGATAAATTCAATATTTATTTGTAAAAAACACCAAGATTTAGAGAAAATTAGCAAAAATTAGCATTTTTCTAAATGTAAATGTATCTACTTGTAAAATAGATAGTAATACCACACAAAATACTTACTAGTTTATATTTCCCATAGGTCTACTTTATGTTTGCATCGTTTTTTGAACATTCTTTTATTTTTCTAGGACGTTACAAGGCTTAGAACTTTAGCAGCAATTTCTCATATTTTCAAGAAAATTTCAAAAGCCTATTTTTTCAGGGACCAGTTCAGTTCTGAAGTGGCTTTGAGGGTCTTATATATTAGAAAGTCCCCATAAATCGCCCCATTTTAAAAACTGCACCCCTCAAAGTATTCAAAACACCATTCAGAAAGTGTTTTAACCTTTTAAGTGTTTCACAGGAATTAAAGCAAAGTAGAGGTGAAATTTACAAATTTCATTTATTTTTTTTCAAAAATTCATTTGTACTACATTTTTTCTGTACCACAGAAGGTTTTACCCAAGAAATGCAACTCAATATTTATTGCCCAGATTCTGCAGTTTTTAGAAATATCCCACATGTGGCCCTAGTGCGGTAATGGACTGAAACACAGGCCTCAGAAGCAAAGGAGCACCTAGTGGATTTTGGGGCCTCCTTTTTTTAGAATATATTTTAGGCACCATGTCAGGTTTGTAGAGGTCTTGTGGTGCCAAAACAGTGGAAACCCCCCAAAAGTGACCCCATTTTGGAAACTATACCCCTCAAGGAATTTATCTATGGGTATAGTTAGGATTCGTATGTGAAGATGAAAATCTTCTTTATTTGTGAAAAAACGTATAAATTTTTAATTTTTGCAAGGAATAAAGTAGAAAAAGCACCCCAACATATGTAAAGCAATTTCTTCCGATTATAGCAATACCCCATATGTGGTAATAAACTGCTGTTTAGACCCACAGCAGGAATCAGAAGGGAAGGAGCGCCATTTGGATTTTGGATTTCTGATTTTGCTGGAATAGTTTTCAGTGCCATGTCACGTTTGCAATGCACTGGAGGGATGAAAACCGTGGAAACCCCCCAATAGTGACCCCATTTTGGAAACTACACCCCTCAAGGAATTTTTCTATGGGTAAAGTTAGCATTTTGACCCCACAGTTGTTTTGCTGAATTCATTGGAATTAGTCTGTAACGGTAAAAATCTACTTTTCTGTAAGAACTTAGAATAAAGGAGAAAAAGCACCCCAGCATTTGTAAAGCAATTTCTCCTGATTACGTAAATACCACATATGTGGTAATAAACTGCTGTTTGGACCCACACCGGGGCTTAGAACGGAAGGAGCGCTATTTGACTTTTGGAGCTCAAATTTAGCTGGAATAGTTTTTGCGTGTCATGTCGAATTTGCAAAGCCACAGAGAGACTGAAACAGTGGAAGCCCCCCAAAAGTAACCCCATTTGAGAAACTACACCACTTAAGGAATCTATCTAGGGGTATAGTGAGAATTTAGGTTCCACACGTCTTTTGCAGAATTTATTAGGGTATGTGCACACACACTAATTACGTCCGTAATTGACGGACGTATTTCGGCCGCAAGTCCCGGACCGAACACACTGCAGGGAGCCGGGCTCCTAGCATCATAGTTATGTACGATGCTAGGAGTCCCTGCCTCGCTGCAGGACAACTGTCCCGTACTGTAATCATGTTTTCAGTACGGGACAGTTGTCCTGCAGCGAGGCAGGGACTCCTAGCATCGTACATAACTATGATGCTAGGAGCCCGGCTCCCTGCACTGTGTTCGGTCCGGTACTTGCGGCCGAAATACGTCCGCCAATTACGGACGTAATTAGTGTGTGTGCACATACCCTTAGAATTAGGCCGTGAAAATTAATATCAACATTATTTCCACTAAAATGTTGAATTTTTTCAATTTCACAAAGGATAAAGGAGAAAATGCACCCCAACATTTGTAAAGCAATTTCTCCCCGAGTACGGCTATACCCCACATGTGGTCATAAATGTTTTTTTCATTAGAAAGTAATTAACCCTTTCCGAACTGAACCATGTTTTTCTTTTTCTTTTTCGTTTTTCCTCCCCGCTTTCCGAGAGCCATAACGTTTTTATTTTCCCGTCAATAGAGTGGTGTGGGGGCTTATTTTTTGCGGGACGAGCTGTAGTTTTTATTGGTACCATTTTTTGGTACATAAGACTTTTTGAGCACTTTTTATTACATTTTTTGGTAGAGCGGTGACCAAAAAAACTGTGATTTTGCAGTTTAAAATTCTTTATTTTTCACGGCGTTCACCGTGCGAGTTCAATAATGGTATATTGTAATAGCTTGGACTTTTACGGACGCAGCGATACCAATTTTGTGTATTTTTTTACATTACTTTAGAGAAAAAATGTGAAAAGGGTTTCTTTTTGGACTTTAAATATTTATTTAATTTTTTCCACTAATAATAACTATTTACTTTTGTTTTTACACATTTTATTAGTCCCCATAGGAGACTTGAACCAGCAATCGTTAGATCACTGGTAGAATACACTGCAATACATTAGTATATTGTCATTTTTACAGGCACCTGTAACAGCGTGTTTGCTGTTTCTGTCCGTTAGTCCCGGGTAACAGCTGTAATACACAGCTGACACCCGCAGCGTATGGTGCGGGCTCAGCGCGTGAGATGCTCCATACATCACCCCCCACACCACAACATGTTATTAAGTCATGGTGCGCGAAGGGTTTAATGCGCAGCGGATGGTGCAGAGTGAAAATTACAATTTTCCACTGATGTGCCATTTTAGTGCACTATATGTTGTGCCCAGTTTGTGCCACAAATACCTCATAAAATTTTAACCGGGTTCTCCCGGGTATGGCGATGCCATATCGGCGGACGTAAACGGCTGTTTGGGCAGACTGTAGGGCTCAGAAGGGAGGGACGCTATTTGGCTTTTGGAGCGCAGATTTTGCTTGGTAGAAGCTCTGGCGTTTTGCTGGTATTTCAGTTTATAATGTGGGGGCAAATGTAGGCTGGGCAGGGTACATCAGGGGCATAATAAGAATGTATAATAAAGCGGTAAATAAATAATAATCCGCAGATATGTGGCCTTTGTGGCACTTATATTATAAATGGCGCCCGATCTTATCCGCTTTTGGAACACTGCACATTTTGCATCGCAATAATCTGGGAGCCAGAACTTTTTTTATTTTTTCACCACCGGAGCTGTGTGGGGGCTTATTCTTTGCGGGACAATCTGTAGATTTCATTGGTACCATTTTGGGGTACATGCCATTTTTTTGATCACTTTTTGTTCCATTTTTCGGCAAGCCAGGTGACCAAAAACCATCAATTCTGACAATGATTTTTATTTATTTTTTACAGCGTTCACCCTGGGCTATAAATGACCATTATATATTATTCTGCGGGTCGGTGCGCTTACGGCGATACCATATGTATATCGTTTTTTTATGTTTTGCAGCGTTTGCGCAAGAAAATAACTTATTTAGAAAATAAATTATTTTCTGTCACCATATTCTGAGAGCCATAACTTTTTTATTTTTCAGTCAAAAAAGCTGTGTAAGGGCTTGTTTTTTGCGGGACGGGTTGCAGTTTGTATCGGTACTATTTTGGCGTACATGCGACTTTTTGATCAATTTTTATTACATATTTTGGGAGGGGTGGTGACCAAAAAATAGTGATTCTGGCATTGTTTTTCGTTTATTATTTTGTGGTGTTCACCGTGCGGGAAAAATAATATTATAGTTTTATAGTTGGGGTCGTTACGAACGCGGTGATACCAAATATGTGCACTTTTTTTTTTACGTGTTCATTTTTTTTCCTATAATAAAAGACTTATTATAGGAAAAAAAGCAGTTCATGTTTATGTCACTTATAACTTTTATTTTTACACTTTTTTTAAAACATTTTTATTCTTTTTTTTACTTTTTTCACTTGTCCCACTAGGGGACACTTAGACTTGCAGCTCTGATCGCTGCTGGAATACATTACACTACCTACGTAGTGTAATGCATTCCAACTGTCATTGTGACGTGACAGTCACACTGACAGGAAGCCTACGACGACCACCCTCCGGGTGGTCCTCATAGGCTTCTGTACATGGCAGCCCGGAAGCCATTATTTTGGGGTCTGGTTGCCATGGGTACCATCGCCAGCCCCCGTGATTTCACATGGGGGCTGCAGATCAGCGCTAAACACCTTAATTGTGGTGTTCAAAATCGAACGCCGCAATTAAGGGGTTAACTGCCGAAATCAGCGGCGATGGGCGGCTGATCAGCAACGGGGGAAGCAGGGCAGACACCCTGCACAGTTAACCGCCGCTGCGGTGTAGCGCCGCGCGGCGGTTAACTGTCAAAGCGCTGACGTTACTGCACGTCAAAGTGCGCGAAGTGACTGCTCACATTGACGTGCATTAACGTCAAGGTGCGGGAAGGGGTTAATGTAAATGTTTATTCTGCCACTAATCAGCACTGTAGTCACTGTATGATCTGCAGCGAGATAGGTGGTATGATTTTTTTTTTTTGTGAAACAGCATCTCCCAGCATATCCTTACTATTGTTTGGGCCATTCTCGGAGCTGTAGTTTTTAGCTGTACAAACCTATATGGCAGTGGTTGCACTAAAATGAGCTGTATTTGTTCTGGTGTTGTATATATGTACTGAGCTTAGTTCTGGTGTTGTATATATGTACTGAGCTTGCTTCTGGTGCTGTATATATGTACTCAACTTGGTTCTGGGGATGTATATATGTACTGAGCTTGGTTCTGGGGATGTATATTTGTACGGAGGTTTGTTCTGGTATTGTATATATGTACTGAGGTTGGTTCTGGTGCTGTATATATGTATGGGCTTGGTTCTAATGCTGTATTTATGTACTGAGCCTTGTTCTGGTGCTGTATATATGTACTGAGCTTGGTTCTAGTGTTGTATTTATGTACTGAGCTCGGTTGTGGTACTGTGTATATGTACGAGCTTGGTTCTGGATCTGTAATTATATAGAATATATTTATAATAACAAAATTGCAGGGCAGATGGAATTGTTCTCAATTCATTGTATATTTCATGGGAAACGGTCTGGTAGTTTTAAACCCTTGAACCTCCACTCCACCATGCGGTAATACATGACCTGACAATATTTCCAAACATTCCCTTGTATGTTTTTTTCAGATACAGCAAAATCTTTAAAATCCACTTTTAAAACGGCGCACACTATATGCTAATTACTCATTAAACGGTCATGGGGCGGTGTAGTTATCCTGAAGAGTCACATAGTCCTGCCTCCAAACCCACCTTTCCATGTTTGATTGACATCTCCCTGGCTGATACAACTTTCTCAGATGCGCCATTGCCTTGTGGCACCATACACAAGGGGGAGCCGTGTGGCACTATACACAAGGGGGAGCCGTGTGGCACTATACACAAGGGGGAGCCGTGTGGCACTATAAACAAGGGGGAGCCGTGTGGCACTATACACAAGGGGGAGCCGTGTGGCACTATACACAAGGGGGAGCCGTGTGGCACTATACACAAGGGGGAGGGCTGTGGCTCTATCTAAAGGGGGCTGAGTGTGATGCAATCTACAGGGGTCTGTGTGTGGCACTATCTACAAGGGGGAGGTGGGGGGCGCTATCTACAAATTGGATGTGACACTGTCTATAGGCGGGGCTCTATAGCACTGTCTACAGGGGGGCTGTATGGCACATTCTACAGGATGCACTATCTATAAGGGGGGCTGCTTTTGGCACCCGGGCGGGTCCCCGGTCAAGAGTTTGGGGCCCAGTCTTTCCTAGTTACGCCCCCGACTGCGATACATAAGTATTACAGTGTATTATACTAGCGATCTAATCAGTAGCGTAGCTATAAGGGTCGCAGCGGTCACACCTGCCACCGGACCAAGCCTTGGGGGCATACAGGGCCCCCATTGCCACATAGCGCAACTAAAATTAATTATTTATGTGCCGTGATGCCAGCACTCCCTGGCTACGGGCAGGGCTCCTTTAAACGTCACAGTCACATGGTTCACTCAGTGTACCATGTGACCGTAACGTGAGGGGCATTCCAGCCACTGTGGAAGAGATGGTGCGGAAGAGCATGGAGGACTCCAGGTGAGCTGCAGAGGGGGCCCGTAATTCAAGTGTGTTGTATTGTAGTGTCTGTTTGCGGTGCAGAGAGGAGAGGGGGGCCTTTAAATTACAGGTCCCCCCCTCTCATCTTTCCACCGCAAACACAAACTGCACGATACAATACATTACAAACTGTGGTTCGTGACACCCTGTGGGGTCGTGTACCACTCACTGAGGTCACGGTTCCAACTGTATTTGCATCCTCAGAACGCAGATCCAGTTGAATTTAATACTGGAGCAAGGAGCTGACGGCTCCTTCCTCCAGCATTCATGGTGTCGTGAGCCATTAGCGGCTCGGAGCAGGCAGGCGCAATTTAGTGACGTCATCGCGCCTGTCTGCGCGGAGTCACTCATAACACAGGGCAAAGGAGGAGAAGGCTCTCCTCCTCCATCCATCGCGGAAACGGGGATAGGTAAGTAATTTTATAATTTTTTTATGATGCACATATGGGGGCATTATACTGTATGGGGGGGGCTGATATGGTGGCAACTATGAGGGGCATTATGCTGTGTGGGGCTGCTAGGGGGGCATTATACTGTGATGGTCAGCTATGAGGGGCATTATACTGTATGGGGTCTGCTATGGGGGCATTATACTGTATAGGGGGCTGATATGGTGGCAGCTATGGGGCATTACGCTGTGGGGCAACAGGTATGGGAGGCTGATCTGGTGGCAGCTATGGGGGCATTATGCTATGTGGGGCTGCTATAGGGGCATTATACTGTGATGGTCAGCTATAAGGGGCATTATACTGTATGGGGTCTGCTATGGGGGCATTATACTGTATAGAGGGCTGATATGGTGGCAGCTATGGGGGCATTACGCTGTGGGGAGACAGCTATGGAGCATTATACTGTGTGGGGGCAGCTATGAGGGGCATTATACTGTATGGGGGCATTATACTGTGTTGGGCAGCTATGAGGAGCATTATACTGTATGGGGTCTGCTATGGGGGCATTAGACTGTGGGGCGACATGTATGGGGGGCTGATATGATGGCAGCATTACACTGTGGGGAGACAGCTATGGGGCATTATACTGTGTCGGACAGCTAAGGGGGCATTATACTGTGTGTGGGGCAGCTATGATGGCAGCATTACACTGTGGGGAGACCGCTATGGGGCATTATACTGTGTCGGACAGCTAAGGGGGCATTATACTGTGTGTGGGGCAGCTATAAGGGGCATTATACTGTGTGGGGGCAGCTATGGGGCATTATACTGTGTGAGGCTGCTATGGGGGCATTATACTGTATGGGGACATTTATGGGGGCTTTATACTGTGTGGGGCAGCTATGGGGCATTATACTGTGTGGGGGCAGCTATGGGGCATTATACTGTATGGGGCAGCTATGGGGCATTACACTGTATGGGGCAGCTAAAGGGGGATTTATACTGTGTGGGGGAATTATACTGTATGGGGCTGCTATGGGGGCATTATACTGTATTAGGGCATTTATTGGGGGCATTATACTGTGTAGGGCAACTATGAGGGGCATTATACTGTATGGGGCTGCTATGGGGGCATTATACTGTATGGGGACATTTATGGGGGCTTTATACTGTGTGGGGCAGCTATGGGGCTTTACACTGGGGCATTATACTGTGTTGGGCAGCTATGAGGAGCATTATACTGTATGGGGGCATTTATGGGGGCTTTATACTGTGTGGGGCAGCTATGGGGCATTACACTGTGGGGGCAGCTAAGGGGGGCTTTATACTGTGTGGGGCATTATAATGTATGGGGCTGCTATGGGGGCATTATACTGTATTGGGGCATTTATTGGGGGTATTATACGGTGTAGGGCAGCTATGAGGGGCATTATACTGTATGGGGTTTGCTATGTGGCCATTATACTTGGTGGGGCGGCTATGGGGAGCGTCATACTGTATGGGGGCAGCTAGGGGGACATTATACTGTTTGGGCATCTATGAGAGCTGTTGGGCAAGGTGGCTGAGCATAGGTGCGGCAGGGATCTTGTGGTGTTGGGGAGGGGTAGGGGAGCTGAAGCTGAAAAAGTCTCTGTCACCACATTATATATTGTACATGATGTAGATCACAACAGTGTTTTTTATTTAGAAAAACGATCATTTTTGACGGAGTTATGACCTATATAAGCTTTATGTTAATGTGTTTCTTAATGGACAACTGGGCGTGTTTTACTATATGGCCAAGTGGGCGTTGTGGAGAGAAGTGTATGACGCTGACCAATCAGTGACCAATCAGCGTCATACACTCCTCTCCATTCATTTACACAGCAGATAGCGATATAGATATATCACTATGTGCAGCCACATACACAAACACTAACATTACTGCAGTGTCCTGACCGTGAATATACATCACTACCAGCCAGGACGTGATGTGTATTCAGAATCCTTCCTAACACTTCGCTAATACAATCCCGACACTACAGCACAGCAAGCGTAATCTCATGTGAAATTACAGTTTACAGCGTAATCTCGCGAGATTAGACTTGCTGTGCTGTAGTGTCGGGATTGTGTTAGCGAAGTGTCAGGAAGGATTCTGAATACACGTCACGTCCTGGCTGGAGGTAATGTATATTCATTGTCATGACACGAGTAGCATTATAGTGTGTTTATATGGCTGCACGCAGCGATATAGCTATATCACTATGTGCTGTGTAAATAAATGGAGAGAAGTGTATGACGCTGATTGGTCACTGATTGGTCAGCGTCATACACTCCTCTCCACAACGCCCACTTGGTTATATAGTAAAACACGCCCAGTTGTCCATTGAGAAAGTCATTAGCATAAAGCTAATATAGGTCATAACTCCGTCAAAAATGATCGTTTTTCTAAATAAAAAACACTGCTGTAATCTACATTACAGCGACGATCACATCATGTACAATATAGAACACTTATAATGTGGTGACAGAGCCTCTTTATTACTAGGACCACTGTTATCTACATTACAGCGCCGATCACATCATGTACAATATAGAACACTTATAATGTGGTGACAGAGCCTCTTTATTACTAGTACCACTGTTATCCACATTACAGCGCCGATCACACCATGTACAAGATAGGGCACTTATAATGTGGTGACAGAGCCTCTTTATTACTAGTACCACTGTTATCCACATTACAGCGCCGATCACATCATGTACAATATAGGCCACTTATAATGTGGTGACAGAGCCTCTTTATTACTAGGACCACTGTTATCTACATTACAGCGCCGATCACATCATGTACAATATAGGCCACTTATAATGTGGTGACAGAGCCTCTTTATTACTAGGACCACTGTTATCTACATTACAGCGCTGATCACATCATGTTCAATATAGGCCACTTATAATGTGGTGACAGAGCCTCTTTATTACTAGGACCACTGTTCTCTACATTACAGCGCCGATCACATCATGTACAAGATATAATGTGGTGACAGAGCCTCTTTATTACTAGGACCACTGTTATCTACATTACAGCGCCGATCACATCATGTACAATATAGAACACTTATAATGTGGTGACAGAGCCTCTTTATTACTAGTACCACTGTTATCCACATTACAGCGCCGATCACACCATGTACAAGATAGGGCACTTATAATGTGGTGACAGAGCCTCTTTATTACTAGTACCACTGTTATCCACATTACAGCGCCGATCACATCATGTACAATATAGGCCACTTATAATGTGGTGACAGAGCCTCTTTATTACTAGGACCACTGTTATCTACATTACAGCGCCGATCACATCATGTACAATATAGGCCACTTATAATGTGGTGACAGAGCCTCTTTATTACTAGGACCACTGTTATCTACATTACAGCGCTGATCACATCATGTACAATATAGGCCACTTATAATGTGGTGACAGAGCCTCTTTATTACTAGGACCACTGTTCTCTACATTACAGCGCCGATCACATCATGTACAAGATATAATGTGGTGACAGAGCCTCTTTATTACTAGGACCACTGTTATCTACATTACAGCGCCGATCACATCATGTACAAGATAGGCCACTTATAATGTGGTGACAGAGCCTCTTTAAGGGTATGTGCACACACACTAATTACGTCCGTAATTGACGGACGTATTTCGGCCGCAAGTAGTGGACCGAACACAGTGCAGGGCTCCTAGCATCATACTAATGTACGATGCTAGGAGTCCCTGCCTCTCCGTGGAACTACTGTCCCGTACTGAAAACATGATTACAGTACGGGACAGTTGTCCTGCAGAGAGGCAGGGACTCCTAGCATCGTACATAAGTATGATGCTAGGAGCCCGGCTCCCTGCACTGTGTTCGGTCCGGTACTTGCGGCCGAAATACGTCCGTCAATTACGGACGTAATTAGTGTGTGTGCACATACCCTAATTCTTACACCACAGCCCATGAGCCTTTAGCTACGCCCCTGGATCTTACCATCACTAGTTCATCTCCCCCAGGGGAGTAAGGGCTTGTTCACATCAGCGATGCTCTTCCGTCGGAGGTTTCCGTCAGGTTAACCCCTCAACGGACGGAAACCTTAGCTTTTGTTTCCCTCACCATTGATCTCAATGGTGACGGAAACGTTGGTCACCATTGTGACAGGGTTCCGTTGTTTTGACGGAACGGACTGCGCTATTGATTCCGTCAAAACAACGGAACCCTGACACAACGGTGACCGACGGAAATGAGGGAAACGGAAGCTAAAGTTTCCGTCCGTTGAGGGGTTAACCTGACGGAAACCTCAGACGGACCCCTCAATGGAAGGGCAACGCTGATGTGAACAGGCCCTAATACAATTTTTTTTACATAAAGTTTTTAGTTATGTACAAAAAAAATGTAAACATATAAAAACCCCTTTTCCAATTTCTCTAAAGCAAAGTAAAAAACATAAACAGAGCAGGTATCCAGCACGGTGAGCGACATTAACAAGAAAGTCAGTGAATAAGTTGTAAGTAGCGAATATTATGTCATTACAAAACACGACTCGTCCCACAAAACACCCGACCTCTACAAAGACCGGAAATAACAACTTACCCCAAAGAGGCCGGCACTGGAGGGGTTAAATCCCGGCTAGGAGTCCAGTGGGCGGGGTTACTCAATGATTGACAGCTCTCTGTATACACACACTCATACAGGGGTGACTGATAACAGAGAGAACGCCCGACCAGCGCTGCTCTCTACCTCATACACGGAAATAGCTGAAGCCCCTGTGAAGAGGGCGGAGCACATGTGCTGTGTAACGCGATCATGATCACGTGACATGAGGGGCGGAGCACTGTGAGGGGGTCAGGACTATCCACTGACAAGCTCCGCCCCTCACGACCCGGTCACATGGTCGTGACGTCACCACAGGTCCTTCAGCTGTTTCCGTCTATGAGGTAGAGAGCGGCGCTGGTCGGGTGTACGTGGCTTCTGTTCACCGCTGTTGTTTAGTGTTCACTTTGTTATCAGAGATTTCCCATGATGCAGTAGCAAGGTAAGGTTACATGAGGTCATTTCTGTCCGGTTTTGGTGCGTTTTTGTTTGGCACAGTTGGTAATTATTGTTATTTATTTTAAGCTCTGTAAATATGAAATATAAGGGGTTTAACCCCTTGGTGACGTCAGATCTATAGTATTTGGCTGTACGTGCGCCGTCACACTAGAAGGAGCGGAGCCTGCACCGTACACGGTTCCTACAACGGCCAAAATAGGACACAAATGCAATCCTGGCCGTTTAACCCCTCGGATGCTGTGATAGCGACTGCGGCATCTGATCAGTTAGACAGAAATACGGGGGCTTCCTCTGTCCTCCGAAGAAATTGTGCGATGATCGGTTACCACTATAGTACGTTTTTTTTTTTGTTTTTTTCTTCCTTATAAAGAATAATGTAAGCGTTAAAAATAAGTAACGTAATCGCCACATCCGTTAAAGTCCAAATTATTAAAATACCAAGTTACTTAACTCGCGAAAGAAATAGTCGCGGTGTTTAGCCGCCGCGCTTCTCCAACATATGGAATAAAAAGTCATATGCACCCAAAATGTCACCATCAAAATCTATAGCTCGTCCCACAAAAACCCCTCACACCGCGCAATCACCGGAAATATAAACCCCCCCCACACTGCGCAATCACCGGAAATATAAAACCCCTCACACCGCGCAATCACCAGAAATATAAAACCCTCACACCGCGCAATCACCGGAAATATAAACCCCTTACACCGCGCAATCACCGGAAATATAAACCCCCCACACCGCGCAATCACCGGAAATATAAACCCCCTCACACCGCGCAATCACCGGAAATATAAAACCCTCACACCGCGCAATCACCGGAAATATAAAACCCCTCACACCGCGCAATCCCTGGAAATATAAAACTCCTCACACCGCGCAATCACCGGAAATATAAACCCCCTCACACCACGCAATCACCGGAAATATAAACCCCCTCACACCTCGCAATCACCGGAAATATAAACCCCTCACACCGTGCAATCACTGGAAATATAAACCCCTCACACCGCGCAATCACCGGAAATATAAACCCCTCACACCGCGCAATCACCAGAAATATAACCCCTCACACCGCGCAATCACCGGAAATATAAAACCCCTCACACCGCGCAATCACCGGAAATATAAACCCCTCGCACCGCGTAATCACCAGAAATATAAACCCCCCCACACCGCGCAATCACCAGAAATATAAACCCCCTCACACCGCGCAATCACCGGAAATATAAACCCCCTCACACCGCGCAATCACCGGAAATATAAACCCCCTCACACCGCGCAATCACCGGAAATATAAAACCCCTCACACCGCGCAATCACCGGAAATATAAACCCCTCATACCGCGCAATCACCGGAAATATAAACCCCTCACACCACGCAATCACCGGAAATATAAACCCCCCACACCGCGCAATCACCGGAAATATAAAACCCCTCACACCGCGCAATCACCGGAAATATAAACCCCTCACACCGCGCAATCACCAGAAATATAAACCCCTCATACCGCGCAATCACCGGAAATATAAAACCCCTCACACCGCGCAATCACCGGAAATATAAACCCCTCACACCGCGCAATCACCGGAAATATAAACCCCCACACCGCGCAATCACGGGAAATATAAATCCCCTCACACCCCGCAATCACCGGAAATATAAACCCCCCCCCCCACACCGCGCAATCACCGGAAATATAAAACCCCTCACACCGCGTAATCACCGGAAATATAAACCCCCCACACCGCGCAATCACCGGAAATATAAACCCCCTCACACCGCGCAATCACCGGAAATATAAACCCCCTCACACCGCGCAATCACCGGAAATATAAACCCCCTCACACCGCGCAATCACCGGAAATATAAACCCCTCACACCGCGAAATCACCGGAAATATAAACCCTCTCACACCGCGCAATCACCGGAAATATAAACCCCTCACACCGCGCAATCACCGGAAATATAAAACCCCTCACACCGCGTAATCACCGGAAATATAAACCCCTCACACCGCGCAATCACCGGAAATATAAACCCCTCACACCGCGCAATCACCGGAAATATAAACCCCTCACACCGCGCAATCACCGGAAATATAAAACCCCTCACACCGCGTAATCACCGGAAATATAAACCCCCCCACACCGCGCAATCACCGGAAATATAAAACCCCCCACACCGCGCAATCACCGGAAATATAAAACCCCTCACACCGCGCAATCACCGGAAATATAAACCCCTCACACCGCGCAATCACCGGAAATATAAACCCCTCATACCGCGCAATCACCGGAAATATAAAACCCCTCACACCGCGCAATCACCGGAAATATAAACCCCCACACCGCGCAATCACGGGAAATATAAATCCCCTCACACCCCGCAATCACCGGAAATATAAACCCCCCCCACACCGCGCAATCACCGGAAATATAAAACCCCTCACACCGCGTAATCACCGGAAATATAAACCCCCCACACCGCGCAATCACCGGAAATATAAACCCCCTCACACCGTGCAATCACCGGAAATATAAACCCCCTCACACCGCGCAATCACCGGAAATATAAACCCCTCACACCGCGCAATCACCGGAAATATAAACCCTCTCACACCGCGCAATCACCGGAAATATAAACCCCTCACACCGCGCAATCACCGGAAATATAAACCCCCTCACACCGCGCAATCACCGGAAATATAAACCCCTCACACCGCGCAATCACCGGAAATATAAAACCCCTCACACCGCGTAATCACCGGAAATATAAACCCCTCACACCGCGCAATCACCGGAAATATAAATCCCTCACACCGCGCAATCACCGGAAATATAAAACCCCCCACACCGCGCAATCACCGGAAATATAAACCCCTCACACCGCGCAATCACTGGAAATATAAACCCCTCACACCGCGCAATCACCGGAAATATAAAACCCCTCACACCGCGTAATCACCGGAAATATAAACCCCCCACACCGCGCAATCACCGGAAGTATAAACCCCTTACACCGGGCAATCACCGGAAATATAAACCCCCCCCCCCACCCGGCGCAATCACCGGAAATATAAAACCCCTCACACCGCGCCATCACCGGAAATATAAAACCCCTCACACCGCGCAATCACCGGAAATATAAACCCCCTCACACCGCGCAATCACCGGAAATATAAACCTCCTCACACCGCGCAATCACCGGAAATATAAACCCCTCACACCGCGCAATCACCGGAAATATAAAACCCCTCACACCGCGCAATCACCGGAAGTATAAACCCCTCACACCGCGCAATCACCGGAAGTATAAACCCCTCACACCGCGCAATCACCGGAAATATAAACCCCCCACACCGCGCAATCACCGGAAATATAAACTCACACCGCGCAATCACCGGAAATATAAACCCCTCACACCGCGCAATCACCGGAAATATAAAACCCCTCACACCGGGCAATCACCGGAAATATAAACCCCCCCCCCCCCACCCGGCGCAATCACCGGAAATATAAAACCCCTCACACCGGGCAATCACCGGAAATATAAAACCCCTCACACCGGGCAATCACCGGAAATATAAAACCCCTCACACCGCGCAATCACCGGAAATATAAAACCCCTCACACCGCGCAATCACCGGAAATATAAAACCCCTCACACCGCGCAATCACCGGAAATATAAAACCCCTCACACCGCGCAATCACCGGAAATATAAACCTCCTCACACCGCGCAATCACCGGAAATATAAACCCCCCTCACACCGCGCAATCACCGGAAATATAAACCCCCTCACACCGCGCAATCACCGGAAATATAAACCCCTCACACCGCGCAATCACCGGAAATATAAACCCCTCACACCGCGCAATCACCGGAAATATAAACCCCTCACACCGCGCAATCACCGGAAATATAAACCCCCTCACACCGCGCAATCACCGGAAATATAAACCCCTCACACCGCGCCATCACCGGAAATATAAAACCCCTCACACCGCGCAATCACCGGAAATATAAAACCCCTCACACAGCGCAATCACCGGAAATATAAAACCCCTCACACCGCGCAATCACCGGAAATATAAACCCCCTCACACCGCGCAATCACCGGAAGTATAAAACCCCTCACACCGCGCAATCACCGGAAATATAAACCCCTCACACCGCACAATCACCGGAAATATAAACCCCCTCACACCGCGCAATCTCCGGAAATATAAAACGTCTCACACCGTTATTTCAGGGTGTAAGCTTTTCTGAAGAGGGGGTGCTCAGGTTACTAGTGAAGGTTTGGATGGTGGGAGAGATCTGATGTGTTGGGTTAAAGAGTTCCAGAGTATGAGTGATGCATGGGAGAAATCTTCTAGATGATGATGTGAGGAACAGATAAAAGGAGAGCAAAGAAGGTCTTGTGGGGACCAGAGATTACGTATGGGTAGGTATCGGGAGATTAGAGCAGAGATGTATGGCAAGGACAGGATTGTGGCAGTGATGTATGGAGGGGACAGGATGTTGACAGCCTTGCATGTGATTTTTAACTTAATTTAGTAGGTAATGGGTAGCCAGTGACCGCAGAGGTGGAATGAGGGGAGAGGTAGATTTACCTTTTCAGCAGAGTTAAGAATGGGTAAGAGGGGTAAAATAGTGTTAGATGGGAAGTCACAGAGAAGGATGGTGGAGTAGTCTCGACCAGGGGTCTCAAGCACATGGCCTGCGGGCCGCATGCGGCCCCTAAGGCTGTCATCTGCGTCCAGCGGGACACAGAGCCGCTAGCATCGGCTCTGTTCCGGGACCCTGTGGAATTCCCTGACATCGCTATCCATATATGGACAATGTTGTTGGGGTCTTCCCCAGAGCGGAATCCCGGGCAGTGCGCTAGTATAGGCTCTGCTCTGGGACTCTGTGGAATTCCCTGACATCGCTGCCCATATATGGACGGAGTTGTCAGGGTCTTCCCCAGAGCGGAGTCCCGGGCAGAGCGCTAGTAACGGCTCTAGGGATTTCACGATTCCAGAATTGTGACTTCGATGCAGATACTTTGTGTAGTATTGCGATTTTGATACCAAAACGATACTTTGCCAGCAGTAATTAAAAAAAAAAAAAAGTTCTTCTATTTTCTGATGTGAGGTGTGATGAATTTTGAATGTGCCTCACATTAATAGTAATTAACCCAATCATGTTTCTCAGTCATAATGGGTTAATGTGTGAGGTACATGATGGGGTTAATTTCTATTAATGTGAGGCACATGGAGGTTAAATTCATAATACCTCGTGCCTCACAATAATAAGTGAAAGTAGTTTTTCTTTTTTTTACATCGTACACATCATAAATGACGCAAAAAAATTGTTGTGCAGGTTATTACGGCCGCGCCAATTCCGAATGTGTATGTTTTATGTATTGAGACTTATTTTAATGTTTATTGCAAAAAAGGTGTATGTGTATTTTTTTTATTTAAAGAGGCTCTGTCACCACATTATAAGTGTCCTATATAAGAAGATCGGCGCTGTAATGTAGGTGACAGTAATGCTTTTTATTTAGAAAAACTATCTATTTTTACCACTTTATGAGCGATTTTTAGCTTTATGCTAATTAGTTTCTTAATGCCCAAGTGGGCGTGTTTTTACCTTAGACCAAGTGGGCATTGTACAGAGGAATGTATGACGCTGATTGTACAACGCCCACTTGGTCTAAAGTAAAAATACGCCCACTTGGGCATTAAGAAACTAATTAGCATAAAGCTAAAAATCGCTCATAAAGTGGTAAAAATAGATCGTTTTTTTTCTAAATAAAAACCACTGCTGTCCCCTACATTACAGCGCCAATCTCATTTTGTAGGAGATAGGACACTTATAATGTGGTGACAGAGCCTCTTTAATAATACTTTATGTTCTTATTTTATTTTTAATCTTTAATGTACTGACATATATCAGATATATGCCAGTACATTAGCCTGTGTACATATAGTACATAGGCAGTTGTTAGGACATACCTAAGTATGCCCTAACAGGAAATATGGTAAGACAGCCCTGGGGTCCTTCAATGGACCCTGGGCTGTCTGCCCATATATGGTATGGCCCTCGATCGCGTCACAGGAATTCCCAGTGACGCGATCCAAGGGGCAACCCCCTTCTCATTTCCCCCTGAATGCTGCAGTCAGCTTTGATCGCAGCATTCAGGAGAATAGCGGCGGTGATGAGAGGTATCTCTGACCTCTGCCGTTGTAGAGCGGGGCTGCGGTTGTGTAATACAGCCATTGCCCCACTCCTGACAATAAGTGCACGCGCGGTCAGCCTGAGGTGATGCGGCCGCCGCTGCACTAATGAGCGCAGGCACTGGAGACAGAACATGGGGGGTGTTTTGCAGTGCACCCGCCATGTTCGGTCTTCAGTGCTGCCGCTCATTACTGCAGCGATAGCCGCATCGCATCATCCTGACGCCGCGCACTTGTCAGGATTCAGGAGCGGGGCAATGGCTGTATTACACAGCCGCAGCCTCGCTCTCATACATTCATGTATTACTATACTAAGCTCTGCGGCCGCACAGCTTAGTATCGAAATACATGAAACAATGGTATCGAATCGTTTGGGGATGCACAGTATCGAAACAGTATCAAAGTTTCGATGCATCGTGCATCCCTTATCGGCTCTGCTCCGGGACTCTGTGGAATTCCCTGACATTGCTGTCCACATATGGACAGCGATGTCTAGGGCTACCCCAGAGCTGGACACTGATGTCAGGAGCACAGCTGGAGTCCAAGGCAAAGTGGACACTTATATCAGGGGCTTTCCCGACATTTCCGGAGTAGAGCCTATACTAATACTCCGCTCTGGGACCCCGGGTCTGGAGTTGCCCCTGACAGCACATTCCGGTCCAGGAGGATCACCTGACGTCACTGTGTATGGACAGCGACGTCAGGGGCTCCTCCAGAAGAGGACCTGCCGTGCGCATGTTCTGGCTTGCTGGGACCTTCCGTACGCGCGCGCTGACCTGCCGGGACCTTTAGTACGGAATAAATAAGAATTTTAGATGTCTCTAAAGATCCAGGATCTCTTGCGTAACTTCTGATATCTGTGAAAAGTTATTTTAGGGGTGTATTCATAAAGGGCATCTGTCACATTGATCCGTTGGCAGCATATTATATAGCAGGAGGACCTGAACAGATTGTGCCTCTCCATTCACTTGTATAGGAGTTATAGAAACCGCCTAACAAGGCCACCCAGCGGTGGAGCCGCATCTATCAGACATTTCTGGCATATCCTGGGGAGAAATGTCCGTGTTGGGAATACCCCTTTATTCCATGTGGTGACGGCTCTGAGAAGATGTTTCTCTCAATGATCAATAAGTGAGGTTCTGTATGTCACACATGATGTTGTCCCCTGTATGATTTCCATCTTCTCCTTTCTTCATAAAGACGTCTGCAGTACTAGATCCTCCAGTTCCTCCAGTTTTCTCATCTTCTCCTCCACAACGTTCCTTCTGCTGAATGACCCACCAAGGATGGAGAAGGACAGAAATGAGATGAGCAGAAGAATATTAGACTTCACCTTGGAGATCATCTACCTGTTGAGCGGAGAGGTAAACTTTTCTACATTATAGAACAAGTCACACATAGGGAAGGGACAATACATAATAGGAAGTAATAGGAAGTATCCAGTGTCCTGTATAACAGCGTCCAGACCTTCCAAGTGACGTCAGGAAGCTGAAGATCAGCCACCAATATGGTCAGTTATGTGTCATGTCACCAATGCAGCAATAGTAATGTTGTAGAGCAATGAGAATGACAAGTAGGAGGATCAGGATGACCTCTACATAGTAAAATAGACGATGACGGCAGGAGGAGAGCACATGGTCTATTTAGACGTCCCAATATTACTTCCTTTTTAGTTTTCTCTTAGGATAGATCTATGTTTCTCCCCGGCATGTTTACTTAAGGCTGATCTTCCAACCACGTCTGCTGGAAGTTTGCTCTGAGCATCTACAACTCTTTCAGTATAATAATATTTTCTGACATTGCTTCTGATCCTCCCACAACTAATGTCAGATTGTTTCCCTTTTGCTTGTTTCATTTCTTCCCTCCTGTAACATATGTGAAGGTTTCCATCAAGTTCCCCCTTTCCCTTCTTTCCTCCAGGATATACAAATTACGTTCTTTATAGGTGATAATTTACTGATCACTTTGACCCCCCCCCCCACCTATAACGAGATTGGGGGGTCCCTAAACCACTATTCCTTCTCACTGCTTGACCACAATGAGTAAGACATTGAATGGAGCAACTCCATCCAGGCTGTTCCTCACTGCGGGGGTGCAGTGAGGAGGATCTTGTGGTTCAGGACCACCATTCTCGCAATCAGAGGGAGTCCCAGCGGTTGGGCCCCCAGCGATCAGAAAACTATCACCTGTCCTCTGGATAAGTGATAATTTTTTTTATTCTAGGAATAGCCCTTTAAGGGTAGCAACATAAACAGCATGTTCAGGGCGGATATGATGTGCAGCTTGATGCAGCGTATCCTCCCTAAACACTGCAGGGAATGGCGTCCCAAAAAACTGCGCCACATTGTGGTGCGTTTTTCTGGCGGAAATTCCGCTGCGTAAAGCAGCGCCCGAAAAATAAAAATTTATTTTACCCCTTCCACTTTTCTGCGCGCAGTCTGGCCTCATGGGATGATGTTGCAGGCCATGTGACCGCTGCAGCAGTCTCATTGGATGAAACGTCATCGAAGGAGGCTAGACTTGAGAAAAAGCAGGGAATTCTGGGTAAGTATAACTTTATTTTTTCTGTGCAAATGTCGCAACAAACACCACTTTGATGAGGGTTTAAGCACCCCAGTGAATTCAATATGTTAAACCCGCAACACAAGCAGCAATTCCGCAGCATTAGGTTGAAGAAACCGCACCGCACGTCAATATAAGTGCGTTTTTTGTCGGCTGTTTATTTCCGCTGTGTGGAAATGAGATTTGTTGAAATCTTACCCACATTGCTGCTACTGTATTACTTTGCGGATTTCCCACAATTAATCCGTTGCAGAAAATCTGCAGTGTTTACGCCTAGTGTGTCCTACCCTAAAAAGGTTGTCCAACGACAATCGAACATCCTAATAGGTTAGGCAATGTAAGAGACACTTGCTAATCTACTTTCACTTTCGAAACTGCAAGGATGTCCAGATTTCTCTGTCCTGTGATGTGGTCCCAGTAGTAGAGCTTCCCTCATTAGCTATGAGGTGCCGACACAGCTTCAGGATGCTGGGAGCTCCCCCTTCCCCTCTCTTTGTGTGTTGATGACATGATGAAGGGGCTGGCTGCCTGGCTCAGTTCATTAGATAAGCCTGTGCCGTCTCTGCTACAGCTAATCCACAGTAGCTTTACGTCCAGTCGGCAATTGTTCC
This sequence comes from Rhinoderma darwinii, assembly GCF_050947455.1. Classification (NCBI taxonomy): domain Eukaryota; kingdom Metazoa; phylum Chordata; class Amphibia; order Anura; family Rhinodermatidae; genus Rhinoderma; species Rhinoderma darwinii. Next base: position 639,668,083 of record NC_134687.1, on the reverse strand, counting down.
TTTTACACCTGCTCTCTTTCTATGTTAGTTCCCCCCCCCCCCCCCCTTGATTGTATGCAAGAGGTTATATGTTTTTAGTGTGAGCCGTCTTAATTATTATTATCTCACACTGATAGCTTTGTGCTGACTGTGAAGTGGGGGGGGGGGGGGCTAACAGATTGTAGCAAGAGGAAAAGGAACAATTGCGGACATAATTTTGGTGGGGTCAACTTCCTTGTGTGATGTATGCTGGCCAACACTCTGTGGCTCTAGCACCTCCGCCAACCTCAGTAATGCCCATGCCATGTGGACTGAACTAGAGCGGGCCCATCCCCATTCCTGTCCCGTTGGCAATTTTGCTAACCTCACCAAGTCTGTGATAGTCATCTTGGTTTGCCTTTCTGATTAGCCACCTCTGGACTCTCTGTCCATGTCCTCATCACGTGGTAGACCCCAAATGTGGGCCAAGTCGGCACGACTGAAATCGGTCTCTCATCTACTCTTTCACCCCCCCAGGAGTATGGTCTGCATATATCTCCCCTCCACAGAGGCCTTGTCACAAGGGGAGCTTTCTGACTGAAAATTGTTCCTCATCCAGCTCCAATTCAAAGTGTTCCTCTGCTGTGGAAATTCTAAAGGTGGTTCCAATTACCTTACGCGTAATGAAAGCTGTGCATTCACCACAGACGGTCTCATTTCACCTACTGTACCAACGTATTGAGTTTTTTTTGTTTTTTTTAAGATCTCTCTTTGAGGCTACTGGCTACACCTTACGTACAATTTTTCTCTATGGCTTGAGTCAGCAGGGCATCCGCTGAATGGATTCGACAACTCAGTCACGGATTCCTCTCAGGAGCGCCTCAAGTAGAGTTCGTGGATCTTTCTGACCAACTGTCTAATGCGACAAATTATCTGTGCGAAGTGTCTCTCGATGCTGGTAGTCTGGTGGCTCGTGTTTCGGCTTCCATCGTTGCCATCCGCAGAAATGCCTGACTGAAGTGTCGGTCCGCAGACAGCAACTTAAGTCTTTTACTGTGCTTCCCTTTTAGGCTATCTTTATTTCAAATTATATAGAAAAAAGATGTGGTTATAACCAAACCATACCTAACAAACCCAAAATTGCAATATAATATAGCACGGTGCCATTCCTGATAAAGATTATTGAAAAAAGAAAAAGAAAAAATTATCCAGAAATATAACTAGGCACTCTTGGGTTAAATAAAATTCAACATAATATTTAATTTTTGAATCCAGATAATACCGGCAATATTAATTTATACAACAACAGTATTTTTAAAAAAGACCTCCTGGCCAGGAAAGAAGACATACAATGGCACCTTTAATACATTAGAGATATTGCCTGATGAATATACAACATACTATATATGTACAGAACAATTTTGAAAAGATAAGAAATTCCAAATGAAAAACCGCTGGGTTGTGTTCACACTTGCGGTTTTCAACCATATATGTTATTTTTATCACAAAATGGCCAGAGTTCCTATTTGGAGTAGCTGGTAATGATGTTTTTAAAGAAATTCTTTTTATATATATAATATGATATAACTCTCAAAATAGGAAAATAGCCCCATGTATTAAGGGGATGTGGTTTACAGCGTGCTTTTTTCCTCTCATGAGTGGATCCTTGGTTCTAATTTGAATCTTGTGGTGATAGGAAGTCTTTTCACAGACCCTTTTAGTCAATGTGTAGCCCTCGTAATCTTGAGCTTTAAAACAAGGCACTCTTATAACTTGTATAGGATTTTTACCTTTGACATCCAGCGAGTGCCGGGAAACCACACGTGGAGGCAGTCAGCCCAAGGATGGAAAATAGCAGATCTCCACAGAAGCAAGGTTCATCTGTATGGCCACACATTTAATTCAAAGCCTCCAAGTCTCCACCATCACATCAATTGACGCTCTCCTCCCTTGATCCATGCGGGCATTCACCACTGCACTCAAAGAGACACGGACCCGACAGGGCAGGATCGCACGCCGGCATCCAGGTGAATTAGGAGCACTCCGAGAGACACAGACCCGACAGGGCAGGATCGCACGCTGGCAACCAGGTGAGTTGAAATTCCAAAGTATGTTTCCTTCCACGTGGTGTCTCCAACACTGGACAGGGATTCTCAGGGCAGGGTTTGGACGTCACTACCAGCCCTGTTGATTAGAACAGCTGACGCGTTTCATCCCTGAACGGGATTTCTTCAGAGCAGTTTGACAGGTGCTGCCAAACACAATATATTTATAGTGTCCCAAATTCATTCATTGGTTCCGTGGTCACAGACATAATGTTTTGTGGGGATAATTAAAAAAGACGTTATAGATAGTATATGTAGATCTTTCATAAGACACAACAATCAATTTTGATAGCAAGCATAGACGTTTTTATAATCAAACAAGCAATTCATATATTCATTAAGTCGTCTCTAAAGGATATATTCAGTATTTTCATGGAGAGGGCAATCAGTGGTGCATCTCTACATAGTCATGACAGGAATAATAATTAAGTATGAGTTTTCCATAGGGATATAACCACTACCTGGGTCTAATTATCAATATTAATTTATCCATAAATATAATCCGCTACTACTATCTAAACCTTATAGTGGAATTATGGAAAGATGAATTTTTTCCTCAACATAGAATCCTTTGCTACACCGTTTACACTAGTGAGCTATGAAATACACTATGTATGATTAAGATTAGCAAAATTCATTAGTATTTTGAAGCTAAACAGATAATCTGTTCAATTTTATAACTATCTATACATATATACATATGGAATTCATAAGATACTTCAGGGGAAGCAGGGAGAGAGGACCATCACCTTATAAGGTATTAGGACCTGAGTCCCCACTACCCCCAAAATAAAACTAGTGCTATCAAAAGTCAATATGGTAATTTTACCATATATATATATATATATATATATATATATATATATATATAAATAACTGTTGCACATGAGAGGAGCCGCCATGAAACTCCAAAGGGGGCAGGGAGAGGGATCCAATGTCCAAAGGGCAATGGGTCCCATATTGACTTTTGATAGCACTAGTTTTATTTTGGGGGTAGTGGGGACTCAGGTCCTAATACCTTATAAGGTGATGGTCCTCTCTCCCTGCTTCCCCTGAAGTATCTTATGAATTCCATATGTATATATGTATAGATAGTTATAAAATTGAACAGATTATCTGTTTAGCTTCAAAATACTAATGAATTTTGCTAATCTTAATCATACATAGTGTATTTCATAGCTCACTAGTGTAAACGGTGTAGCAAAGGATTCTATGTTGAGGAAAAAATTCATCTTTCCATAATTCCACTATAAGGTTTAGATAGTAGTAGCGGATTATATTTATGGATAAATTAATATTGATAATTAGACCCAGGTAGTGGTTATATTCCTATGGAAAACTCATACTTAATTATTATTCCTGTCATGACTATGTAGAGATGCACCACTGATTGCCCTCTCCATGAAAATACTGAATATATCCTTTAGATACGACTTAATGAATATATGAATTGCTTGTTTGATTATAAAAACGTCTATGCTTGCTATCAAAATTGATTGTGTCTTATGAAAGATCTACATATACTATCTATAACGTCTTTTTTAATTATCCCCACAAAACATTATGTCTGTGACCACGGAACCAATGAATGAATTTGGGACACTATAAATATATTGTGTTTGGCAGCACCTGTCAAACTGCTCTGAAGAAATCCCGTTCAGGGATGAAACGCGTCAGCTGTTCTAATCAACAGGGCTGGTAGTGACGTCCAAACCCTGCCCTGAGAATCCCTGTCCAGTGTTGGAGACCCCACGTGGAAGGAAACATACTTTGGAATTTCAACTCACCTGGTTGCCGGCGTGCGATCCTGCCCTGTCGGGTTTGTGTCTCTCGGAGTGCTCCTAATTCACCTGGATGCCGGCGTGCGATGCTGCCCTGTCGGGTCCGTGTCTCTTTGAGTGCAGTGGTGAATGCCCGCATGGATCAAGGGAGGAGAGCGTCAATTGATGTGATGGTGGAGACTTGGAGGCTTTGAATTAAATGTGTGGCCATACAGATGAACCTTGCTTCTGTGGAGATCTGCTATTTTCCATCCTTGGGCTGACTGCCTCCACGTGTGGTTTCCCGGCACTCGCTGGATGTCAAAGGTAAAAATCCTATACAAGTTATAAGAGTGCCTTGTTTTTAAAGCTCAAGATTACGAGGGCTACACATTGACCCAAAGGGTCTGTGAAAAGACTTCCTATCACCACAAGATTCAAATTAGAACCAAGGATCCACTCATGAGAGGAAAAAAGCACGCTGTAAACCACATCCCCTTAATACATGGGGCTATTTTCCTATTTTGAGAGTTATATCATTATATATATATATATATATATATATATATATATATATATATATATATATATAAAGAATTTCTTTAAAAACATCATTACCAGCTACTCCAAATAGGAACTCTGGCCATTTTGTGATAAAAATAACATATATGGTTGAAAACCGCAAGTGTGAACACAACCCAGCGGTTTTTCATTTGGAATTTCTTATCTTTTCAAAATTGTTCTGTACATATATAGTATGTTGTATATTCATCAGGCAATATCTCTAATGTATTAAAGGTGCCATTGTATGTCTTCTTTCCTGGCCAGGAGGTTTTTTAAAAAAATACTGTTATCTGTATTTCAAAACCTGTCTTGACAAAATTTTCTTAGAAGCCACCTTTGCCAAGAAAATAATTCCTCGCTTTCGGACCTTTTGTGGGTACACCAGTCCTTTTTTGTCCTGACAGCCATCCCACCTGGATTCTAAGAAAAAACCTTCCTTCAAACCTGACTTTCCTGGCGCCTTCGCCCTCAGACCCCCAAGACTGGGATGGGCAAACCGAGCTCTGTCTGAAGGTGCGCCCTCGCTCAATTTGGTTCAGGTGTGAGGCATGCTTCTACTTCAAGGACATCTGGCTTTCCCACATATGACGCCTCGGTTTAGGCAGTGGTATGCTCGACATACAACAGCGTTCGACCCAAGCGTTTCTTTTTGTCCGCTCTTTCGAAGTCTCCTTACGGAGTGACCATCCTTTTTCAGTCAATCGATTTATAATCCTCTTCAAAGGGTCATTATTCCTTTACCTCCAGATCAGAGACATTGCAGGTTTTACGCCAATCTTTTTCTTGTGGTGAAAAAGGACGGGTCATCCCATCCTCGACCTCAACGACTGAACACCTAAGTCAGGGTCTGCCAATTCCAAATGAAATCTCTCTTCGGTCATTGCCTCTATGAAACGGGGGGAATTTATTTGCTCTGTGGACATCATGCACGCAAATCTCCTCGTCCCTATTTGCCAATCCCTCCAGCGCCAGTCCCCTGCTTCGTCTCGCGAGTTCGGGATCACAAGGCCTATGCAGTCAAGCCCTAGTGAATCAGTGGAATTGCTTTAGTCTCCTGTGCCTATTCCCTCCAATGCATTCTCTGCCCCGGCTTCTCAGACGGATCAAGGCTGAAGGGATTCCCACCATCCTTGTGGCCAGTCCGAAACCACATCGCTGTGGGTATGCAGATGTAGTGGCCCATACCTCTCCAACATGACCTACTCTTTCAGGGACCTCTCCTACACAAGAATTTAAAGTTGCTACGTTTAACGGTATGACTGTTGAAACCGCCGTTTTTAGGGAAAATGGTTTGTCAGGGCAGGTTATACTTATGCTCAAGGCTAAAAAGACTTCCACGGCCAGAATTTATTACCATTACATTTTTCTAGGTCCAGAGTTTTTTCCACCTGGGACGACTAGATCATGGTCTTGCCCTTATTTCCTTTAAGTCAGGTATCAGCATTTTGAATCCTGTTCATTTTGTCTTTTGGCATTGAAATTGGATGTTGGATTTTGCTGCAAGGGGTTGCTCATGCTGCCCCCCCCCCCCCTATTGGTCCCCATGTCCTCCATGGGACCTCAAATTAGTTCTGCATGTTCTGCAATCTGCTCAATTTGAAACTCTGTGAGAGATCTCCCTTCGTCCGGTCTTCTGGAAGGTGGGTTTCCTGGTAGTTGTGACTTTCATCCGGAGGGTCTCCAAACTGTCGCCTATATCCTGTCATTCTCCATTCTTGACTCCTCATCAGGATAAGGTGGTACGCCGCACGGTGCCCTCCTTCTTTCCCAAGGTGGTCTCTGCTTTTTACCTGAATGAGTACATCGTGCTGCTGTTTTTTGCCCGTGATCTGAGGGAGCGTTCTCTTTACAACCTGGATGTAGCCCATGCCTTAGCGGATTTACATATCCCTCGCTTCGTTTTTCTAAAGGTCCGATTCCTTGTTTTTCCTCCCAGAGGCTTCAAAAAAAGGGTTTGCGGCCTCTTCGACTCTGGTGTAAGGAACCCCAATTTTGGGTTAAACCTCACTCTATATTTGCGTTCCTTAAATTCAGGTGGAAAAAAGGTCCCTGATAGAGTAGGTCGTGACAGAGAGGTATGGGCCATGGCATGTCGGACAGCACGGCCACTATATCCTGGGCTGTGCACAATTAGGCTTCTGCTCTTTAGGTGTTCAAGGCAGCTACATGGTCTACTTTGCACACTTTTTGTCAAGTTTTATCAGGTGTATTCTTTTGCTTCTGCAGATGCTTTGCTTGGACGCAAAGTCTTGCAGCCACCTGAGGAGTAGGTGACCTTGTGCTTTTTTCCTGTTCCCATACCTGGAGACTGCTTTCGGATACCCCTCTGTCTATGTCTCCAGTGTAATGAACGAGAAATATGGATATTTTTTTCCCCCATTTTCTTGTCCAGTTTATTCGGGAACACCTCTAACCCATTTGTTTGTTCAAGGTTCTCATGGTTGTTTGTTGGAGGGATTCTCCTCTACGGTTCTGACATACCATTACTTACCTTTTTTTTTTTCTTACTATTCTTGATATTTTATTTTTTTTATTCTCATTGTCAAACCTCCTTGTGGCAACAGCATATACCCATGATCTGTGTCTTCCAATGAACTGAATGAGAAAATAATAATTTTACGACGAGTATTCCAAAAAATCAGTGTTTTTTTAAGATAAGGTCTCCAGTATTGCAGATCTGGTTAACTAGAACTCTATACAGCGGGTGGGCACAATCTCTACTGAAGGGGTAATACTGTGTTCAGTTTTGTAGGTCTTAAGTATTATGCTTCTCACGAGAGATTTAAAAAGATTTATTTGTAACTACACTACCGTTCAAAAGTTTAGGGTCACTTAGAAATTTCCTTATTTTTGAAAGAAAAGCACAGTTTTTTTTTTCAATGAAGATAACATTAAATTAATCAGAAATACACTCTATACATTGTTAATGTGCTAAATGACTATTCTAGCTGCAAACGTCTGTTTTTTAATGCAATATCTACATAGGTGTATAGAGGCCGATTTCCAGCAACCATCACTCCAGTGTTCTAATGGTACATTGTGTTTGCTAACTGTGTTAGAAGGCTAATGGATGATTAGAAAACACTTGAAAACCCTTGTGTAATTATGTTAGCACCGCTGTAAACAGTTTTGCTGTTTAGAGGAGCTATAAAAGTGACCTTCCTTTGAGCTAGTTGAGAATCTGGAGCATTACATTTGTGGGTTCGATTTAAACTCTCCCAATGGCTAGAAAAATAGAGCTTTCATTTTTGTTAGAAATGAAGGCTATTCCATGCAAGAAATTGCCAAGAAACTGAAGATTTCCTACAACGGTGTGTACTACTCCCTTCAGAGGACAGCACAAACAGGCTCTAACCAGAGTAGAAAGAGAAGTGGGAGGCCCCGCTGCACAACTGAGCAACAAGACAAGTACATTAGAGTCTCTAGTTTGAGAAATAGACGCCTCACAGGTCCTCAACTGGCAGCTTCATTAAATAGTACCCGCAAAACGCCAGTGTCAATGTCTACAGTGAAGAGGCGACTCCGGGATGCTGGCCTTCAGGGCAGAGTGGCAAAGAAAAAGCCATATCTGAGACTGGCTAATAAAAGGAAAAGATTAATATGGGCAAAAGCACACCGACATTGGACAGAGGAAGATTGGAAAAAAGTGTTATGGACAGACTAATCGAAGTTTGAGGTGTTTGGATCACACAGAAGAACATTTGTGAGATGCAGAACAACTGAAAAGATGCTGGAAGAGTGCCTGACGCCATCTGTCAAGCATGGTGGAGGTAATGTGATGGTCTGGGGTTGCTTTGGTGCTGGTAAATTGGGAGTTTTGTACAAGGTAAAAGGGATTTTGAATAAGGAAAGCTATCACTCCATTTTGCAACGCCATGCCATACCCTGTGGACAGCGCTTGATTGGAGCCCATTTCATCCTACAACAGGACAATAACCCAAAGCACACCTCCAAATTATGCAAGAACTATTTAGGGAAGAAGCAGGCAGCTGGTATTCTATCTGTAATGGAGTGGCCAGCGCAGTCACCAGATCTCAACCCCATAGAGCTGTTGTGGGAGCAGCTTGACCGTATGGTAAGCAAGAAGTGCCCATCAAGCCAATCCAACTTGTGGGAGGGGCTTCTGGAAGCATGGGGTGAAATTTCTCCCAATTACCTCAGCAAATTAACAGCTAGAATGCCAAAGGTCTGCAATGCTGTAATTGCTGCAAATGGAGCATGCTTTGACGAAAGCAAAGTTTGAAGGAGAAAATTATTATTTCAAATAAAAATCATTATTTCTAACCTGATCAATGTCTTGACTATATTTTCTAGTCATTTTGCAACTCATTTGATAAATATAAGTGTGAGTTTTCATGGAAAACACAAAATTGTCTGGGTGACCCCAAACTTTTGAATGGTAGTGTACCTGGAGGAAAGAAGGGAAATAGGGAACATATTAAACTGTAAATAGAAGAAGCCGGCATCCATTACATCTAGACAAAACGTTTCTGCACCGAAATAGAAGACGTACTTTACTGTAAGAGCAGTCACACTATGAAACTCTCTGCCTGGGAAAGTTATCATGAATTAACAGAGTACAAAGCAGCCTGGATGTCTTTAGTGTAATAATATTACGAGTTATTTGTACTAGATTTCTGGAGATGGGTTGTTAATCCAGGGATTTATTGTGATTGCCAGTCGGGAAGGAATATTTTTCCCTTAACGTCTCTCTCCATAAACAGGAGTACATAGTAGTGAAGAAGACATCGGGTGACTGTACGACTCCCATAATCCATCTCCATGAGTCCAGAGGATGGAGCCGTAGTCAGAGCCCCATCACAGAGCCTCCCCCTTACTCCCGGATACATAAGAAGAACAATAAGAAGAAGATCTTAGAATTGATCTATAAGATGACTGAGCTGCTGACTGGAGAGGTGACACTGTTGGGAATGCTGGGAAATTCTACAGTGACAGCACTGGAGGTGTCTGAGTGATGACTGTATCATTGTGTGTGTCAGGTTCCTATAAGGTGTCAGGATGTCGCTGTCTATTTTTATATGTAGGAGTGGGAGCATTTGGACGGACACGATAATCTGTATGAGGAGGTCATGATGGAAAGCTACCGGCCGTGCACATCACAAGGTAAGCAGAGACCTATATATTTTGAACCCCTTCCCATCGCAGCTAATTTTTGTTTTTTCCCTCTCTTTTTAGTTTTCTGCCGACATAGCCATATAAGATTTTTTGTTTTGTTTCTTGGGTTGAGTTGTAGTTTTTTTACCATTATAATGGTACATAATGATGCGAAACGTTTAACCCCTTAAGGACACAGCCTGTTTTCGCCTTATGGACAGGCCATTTTTTTCAAAACTGATGTGATAAATTTGGAATTCTTTCACCTATCCAAGCGATTCTGAGATTTCTTAGTCGTGATACACTGGACTTTAAGTTAGTGGTAACATTTGGTCGATACATTTAGGGTTTATGTGTAAAAAAACAAAACACCAAACTTTAGAGAAAATGTGTAAAAATTCGCATTTTTCTAAATTTAAATGTATCTGCTTGTAAGACAGATAGTGATACCACACAAAATAGTTACTAGTTCACATATCCCATATGTCTACCTTATGTTGGCATCGTTTTTGAACATCCTTTTATTTTTCTAGGACGTTACAAGGCTTAGAACTTTAGCAGCAATTCCTCATATTTTCAAGAAAATTTCAAAAGGCTATTTTTACAGGGTTCAGTTCTGAAGTGACTTTAAGGGCACCATATATTAGAAACCCCAATAAATCACCCCATTTTAAAAACTGCACAGCAAAAAGATTAAAAACGGCTTTTAGAAAGTTTCTTAACCCTGCAAAGTGGAGGTGAAATTTACGAATTTTATTTTTTTTGCAGAAAGTCTGTTTTAATCCGGTTTCAGTTTTTTCTTTAACACTGAAGGTTTTACCAGAGAAATGCTACTCAATATTTATTGCCCAGGTTCTGCAGTTTTTAGAAATATCTCACATGTGGCCCTATAGTGGTAATGGACTGAAACACAGGCCTCAGAAGCAAAGGAGCACCTAGTGGATTTGGGGGCCTCCTTTTTATTAGAATATATTTTAGGCAACATGTCAGGTTTGAAGAGGTTTTGGCACCACAAGACAGTAGAAACCCCCCAAAAGTGACCCCATTTTAGAAACTACACCCTCAATGAATTTATCTAGGGGTATAGTGAGCATTTTCACCCCACAGGTTTTTTGCAGAAATTATTGGAAGTAGGCCGTGAATTTGAAAATCTACATTTATTTGTTTTTCATTTCCACAAGAACTAAATCATAAAAATCATCACAACATTTGTAAAGCAGTTTCTCCTAAGTAAAACAAAACCCCAGTATGTGGTCATAAACTGCTGTTTGGACACAGGGCAGGACTCAGAAGGGAAAGAGCGCCATTTGACTTTTGGAGCTGGAATGGTTTGCGGAGGCCATGTTGCATTTGCAAAGCCCCTGAGGGGACAAAACAGTGGAAACCCCCCAAAAGTGACCCCATTTCAGAACATACACTCCTAAAGGAACTTATCTAAGGGTATAGTTAGCATTTTGACCCCACAGTGTTTTTGCAGAAATTATTGGAATTAGGCTGCGAAAGTGAAAATCTAAAGTTATTTTCAATAAAATGTAGGTTTAGCTAATTTTCTTTCATTTCCACAAGGACTAAAGGAGAAAAAGCACCCCAAAATTTGAAGAACAGTTTCTCCTGAGTATAACAATACCCCATATGTGGTCATAAACGGCGGTTTGGACACACAGCAGGGCTCGGAAGGGAAGAAGTGCTATTTGGCATTCAGATTTTGCTGGATTGGTTTGTGGAGGCCATGTCGCCTTTGCAAAGCGCCTGAGGGACCAAAACAGTAGAAACACCCCAAAAGTGACCCTATTTAGAAAACTACATCCCTCAAGGTACTTATCTAAGGGTATAATTAGCATTTTGACCCCACAGGTTTTTTTTGTCTGAATTTATTTGAATTATGCAGTATTTACTGGTAATTCAATATATAATGTGGGGGCATGTGTAAGTTGTGTAAAGCAAATCAGAGTATAATAAAAGGGTACATAAATATAATTCATAGATGTGTGGTAAGCCTTGAAGCAATCCTTTACGCACAGGCCAGGTTTTTCTGGGCAGGTGTCGCACTCATAAGTCCCTTATTGGGCCCCTTTTGCTACGCACTCTGCACCTTTTCTGGGATCTTCCCTTCTTTGCAGTTTGGGGAACTGGCAAAGTGTTGCCCTGGTACAATACGGGCATCCTCTCTTTCAGCAGATGTGCTTGGACCCTCCCCTGTCTGGTTTTCAAACACATGCACCTTGATAATCTCCTCTTGAAAATTAAGGAATGACCCTGTCCGGCCTGCACATTTGGAAAACACGTAAGTGTTATACAATGCCATCTGTGCCATGTGCACGGCCACCTTTTTATACCACAGCCATGTTTTTCACATAGCACTATAGGGCTTCAGCACTTGATCTGAGAGATCAACCCCTCCCATGTACTTGTTATAGCCCACGATGCAATCTGGCTTGTGGGTCACTGTGGTGGTATCTCGTACAGGGACGGGCGCTGCCGTTCCCATGTATTGTGGTCAAGAGAAGGACATCCCTCTTGTCCTACTTGACGAACAACACATTCTCGCTGCATAATTCCCTGCTCTCACCCCTTTTGACACGTTGGCCAAAAAGTGCTTTAGGGAGGCCTCTCTGGTTTTCGCACAGGGGCATTTAAATAGTGGGATGCTGGTGTAGAAATTATCCACGTCAAGTTGATAGGCCTGGTCCAGCAGTGGGTGCACCAAATCCCACACAATTTTCCCACTAACTCCCTGGACGGGAGCGGCATTCTGGGGGTTTAATCCTGGAGTCCTTCCCTTCATAAACCCATAACCTATAGGTGTACCCTGAGCTACTCTCGCACAGTTTGTACATTTTTATCCCATACCTTGCCCTCTTACTGGCAGGTATTGGCGGAATTTTAGCCTACCCTTAAAATGTAAAACGGACTAGTCTATTGCAATGTTCTTTTGCCATTTTATATATATAAAAAACCTGCGTCAACAAATTATAGACTCTGCACTCAGTGGCCGCAAGGCGCACACAAAAAGATAGGCTAAAAAAGTAAACCTGTGCCAAAAAATTAGCACAAATGGCGATCAGTTCTCCGAGGCTGGAAGGCACACACATGATGGTGCTGGCAGAAAAATTAAAAAAACAAAACCTGCGTCCCAAATAAAAACCACAGATGCTAATCAGTGATGTCTGTCACTTCTCAGCACTCAGTGGCCGCAGGGTGCACATAGAGATCATAGAGATGATGCTAAGCTGTCAAAAAAAAAAGTCCTATGCCAAAAATTGCTGATCAGTGATCAGCTGCTGGAGGATGTGGAAGGGGGGAGGGGCAGGGGGGCTGGAAGATAGACTGGGAAAGGGAAATTCAGGAATCACTAGTGCTGCTGAGATGAAACAGAAAAATAATCAGCAGCAGTACAGTTGATGATGATTATCACAGTGAGTGATCACACAGCAAGATGCGGAAGAGGACGATTGCAGCACAGAAGGCCTCAGCAAGGGCAAGTATTCGGTTCACAGATTATCACACCAGCTCTGCTCACCGTTTCTAACTGGAATGAGGTGGGCAGAGCTGGTGCAGCGTGTTTGAAACGCCCTTCATGTCTACGATTGGTCAGTCTATGCAGACCGACCAATGGTAGCGATCGGGGTGTGGCACCATCACTACTGCCTTACAAGTACATGGCAGGGATTGGTGCCGTCCTAGACAGCACCAATCCCCACTGTATTTTTGTGCCATGCGGCACTGGATAGGTTATAGCCGCAAAAAGCTGCGATTGGCCGGCCTGAACTGTCCGACCAATCGTAGCGACCCCCCCCCCCATGGGCCACGTGTAAAGATGGCCAGCAGCCATTTTTACTCTGTCACCGTGTCTTTGGACACAGTGGCCACTTAACGCTCCAACGTGCCTATACGTTGGATTGCGTTCAGTACCTAACGGCAACGACTACCCATACGTTGGATGTTGTTAAGGGGTTAAATACTATTTTGTGGGTGTGTTGATGCAACAACAGAGCCAAAATATATTAGACTGAAATTTGTAATGGGTAGGTCAACCGATCCCTGCCCTCCAGTGATTTTATCCAGATCCAAATCATGTTTTATCGATATATCGTAGAGGGATAACACACAGACGCTGCTGGTATGCTAAAATTACTCCTCTGAGGTTTATTGCCAAACTCAATTACAAGAATATCTTTCAAAAGGGGTGTAGGCTTGAGGTTAACTAATCAGAGGCAATGGGAGAATATTTGAAATTCAGCCAATTACAGACACACTATACATATCCAAATGCATTATTATAATTCTTCATACATCAAATTTGCAGCTGGCTTATTTCTGTTAGCAAGGATACGATAGATTGTTCTTCTGAGATGGGGGAAGTTTTACTCACATAAGTATGTGAATGTCTCCACTTCTTATCTGGCTCACTCCCCCTTTCCTTCTTTCCACAAGCTTCGAGAACCAAGGCCAAAGATAACTACCTAAGTAACATACAAAATCAGCATTAATATATTTGTCTTAAAGGAACAATGACTTTCTTATTCACTACAAAGGAAACAAGATGGAGATTCCAGGCAAGATGGTACTGCACAAAATGGATTCATCTAAACATATTTTAATCACTTTCACATTTCCCACCTTTTTGTTTTTGAGGACATTTTGTATCCAAGCCAGGTATTTAAAGAAGGGTTCACCCCCCCCCCCCCCCTTGTGGAATAAAACAACCTGCACGACACTCTGGAGCAACCCATTATACATCCCACAATACCCTCAAATCAGTTAGAGGGGCCTAGGCATGGCAAACAATCTGGCCATTCTTGCTCTATGTCAAACTTGACCTACATAATGGCAAAAAGGTCTATATAATGGCAACATGCTGGGCCGACTTCTTGGCACATGCCCCTTGGGCAGCATTCAAACCATCTCGCACTATTGTATATTGAATTATCTAACAAATGCAGATGTTACATTCAAAACATCAAACATATAATCTGTAACGTCAAATATTTCCGCTAATTTCTCTATTATACACATTCTTTACTGTTAAACCTACTAATGCTAGCAATAATCCAAACTTCTCCCGCCACGGTACATGTATTGGTCACAATTGTGTTGTATTGTCACTTACTGTCCTAATGGGACCTCTACCCCTGCAGATATAAAAGGTCGTGGGCAGCATTTTTCTCAAACCTAAAGACACCCAGGTAACATGACCTCCGGGAACTCATTGCTGCCATTTCTTCTTACTTCTTCGTGACAACAACCAGTGACCATCACCTCACACCTCCACATAAAACACCTCAAGTTGTTATTCACAGTACCGTGGCATATTTACATACATTATAATTATAAACCTCAAACAATAGGGCCTCGAATAATAAAATAATGCTATCACCAATCTCATGCTATTACCCCTCATGTTTGGGTCCCATCAGTTCATTGACCAGTCCTGTACATCATCATCCTCTTATTTTTGTCTTCTGCTTTTCACTGACTGTCGCCCTTAGGGTAACCCACACAATTTTTGGAGTCAAACTGTACAGTGGTGTCCAGTGGGGGATTTATTATTACCCCCCTCCTGGTCACTTCCTTATCTTCCACTGTAAAACACTTGGATGCTGCTGGCAGGTTGACTCAGGTCTTTACTTTGACAATTGCTGATGTCATCAGGACTTTGTTTGGTCCTTTTCATCTGTCAGTCACCGGCTCTTGTTAGTATACGTCACCGGGCTGTACACAGGACCTCATACTGTGAGCCTGGGGTGAGTTCCCACGTAGACGGATTAGTGGAGTTTTAATGTGACTGCCACAAAACCCTCCCCATCTGTCCTCTTCCTCCGGCAAGTTGCTTATCTGCACGGCTGCTTAGAATTGTGACACTGCCATCAGTTTATGACCAGCACATTGTATTGGCCCAGGCTGTGCCTGCCGCATCTCAGTGATGGAGTTCATCATGTTAAAAGTCTTTTAGTTCATGTTTACTGGCACTTGCTGGGGACCCAACCTTCCTCTATTGTTAATAATAAATGCTTATCTGGTGATAACATCCGTATACTTTATAAAACATATTCTATGTGCATACAATAACAATGTCAGGCCCTTAAACAAAATCAAACAAACACCTTTATATAAGAAAAACTTCTCTGTCCCAATGGACAGGGCATCTAGAAAATGTGTAGCTACTGGGTACATTGTATTTTGCTCTTGGTTTTACACTTTTCAACAGGATTTGTGCCTTGATCTGAGCTGATTACCTGTAACAGCTCCTACGGACAGAAATATTAACCAATGTCATATATTTTATCTGAAAAATGGCTCAAACCAATTTTTATTACCTACTCTGAGATTCAAATTGACACCCTTATACCTAATATTTTAGGATGCAAAAAACAACTTGTATTGCCTGGGAAGGCCTCTCAAGGTCTGTTCTCTTCGTGGGAGGTGGGTATGATAAGGTTGGCACCGGTCTGCCAGAACTGTTCTGTAGCCAAATCAAACAGCTCTAACAGAATTTAGCAGCAACAGCTGTAAAGCCTGGGACATACCAATTAAATCTTACTAAATCGATCCTTGCAGTCTTGGTGGCATATGTGAGGCCGCACACCATCAATTAAAATACCATCAAGAGTGCCTTGGGTGCTACCGGTTTACCTTATCCGGCCACATTCTGTTAGAATCTGGTGTTCACGCCTTTTGTTCCCAGTTGGACACTTCTTATGGAGAACAGTCTTTTTCATCGCATAATCATTAACCCTTTCATGGCCAAGGGTCATTGCACTTCTTTAAACAATAATATCTTTGAAACCGCTTTGAATATCACAACTATTTTTACTTTTGTATTTTTTTACAAGACTTATGAGGCTTTCATGTTCTAGATTCGTTTAATTCAGTGTTTCTAATTTTCATTATGAGCAGACAAATGTGAAAAAATACTTTTATATTTTTTTAAATATATATTTATCTCTATCACTCTCTATCTCTCTCTATCTCTATATATCGCTATATATCACTCTATCGCTCTCTCTATATATATCTATCTATACACACACACACTGTAAAGCTATGTAATTAGTCTTCTCTCTCCGTCACCCTGGATCGCTGTGAAGTGGGCTATATACACACAACCGTGAAAAAAATGGCCGTCAACAATGGATCAACTGTCAGTTTTGCATCAATGCATCTCAAAATTTGAATCCATTTCCCGGCCGTCTGACCGTTTCTAACCGGCATTTGCCAACCGTTTTTCATGGATGTTTAAAAAATTGATACATTTTATTAGTTAGGGTTTTTTGTCCCAACCCCCTGAAAACACCACAGTTCCCATGTAGATAGTGACGCAACACCACTGTTGTAGATAGTAACAGTGCCCATATAGTGCCACACACAGTGCCCATGTTGATAGAGCCACTGTCCCCTGTCGGTAGTGCCAATATGCCACAGTGCCCATATAGGTAGTGCCACACCTCCTGTATATAGTCCCCTCTCTATTTGGTACCACCCCTCCTGTACATGGCGCCACCCCCCCCCCCCTGTAATTGGCATCCCCTTCTTGTAAATAGCACTACTGTAACTCCCTGTAGGAGCGTAATCCCTCTGGCCGAAGATTCCGCTCCTACAGGAAGCAGCTGATGTCTCTGTCCATATATGCGATCTGACACCGGGGATTCCGCTCCTGGAGAGAGCCACTAATTCACTATGCAAATGGTCAGTGACGTCAGGGTATCTCTCTAGAAGCGGAATCCCCAGCCGGTGGATAGTGACACCAAGTGCTTCTCCAGTAACAGAATCCGCCAGCCAGAGTGTCAACCGGGGATTCCGCTCCTAGAGAGCCACTATTTCACTATGTAAATGGACAGTGACGTCAGGGTATCTCTCTAGAAGCGGAATCCCCTGCCGGAACAATTTGACACCGGGGATTCCGCTCCTCAAGTCAGTTCAGGTGGCGCTATCTACATTGGGGGGTGCGATGCTATCTACAGCGGGGGCTCCCTCTAGGAGGGGAATCCTCAGCCAGAGCGCTGGCCGGAGGTTCCGATGCTGGAGGGAGCTTAGGTGGCGCTACCTACAGAGAGTTTTGAGCTACCTACAGGGGGTTGTGGGTGGCACTATCTACAGTGCGGGGCGTGTATTCCAGGGCTCTCAAAGCCCCAGCCGACATGAGAGTGCTGCGCTGCTCACCCTGAAGCAGCACTGCACTCATTAAACCCGTTCCAGGCTGTCGACGTCTATACACGTGCTAAGTGCACAGGGCATC